>NC_068424.1:83200871-83345871 GCF_023373465.1 Oncorhynchus keta
CATCTCTTCCTCTCTGGTCCTCATCCTCCCTCTCTCTCTTCCTCTCTGGTCCTACACAGCATCCTCCCTCTCATCTCAGCATCCTCCCTCTCTCTTCCTCTCTGGTCCTACACAGCATCCTCCCTCTCATCTCGTCTCTTCCTCTCTGGTCCTACACAGCATCCTCCCTCTCATCTCCGTCTCTTCCTCTCTGGTCCTACACAGCATCCTCCCTCTCATCTCGTCTCTTCCTCTCTGGTCCTACACAGCATCCTCCCTCTCATCTCGTCTCTTCCTCTCTGGTCCTACACAGCATCCTCCCTCTCATCTCGTCTCTTCCTCTCTGGTCCTACACAGCATCCTCCCTCTCATCTCGTCTCTTCCTCTCTGGTCCTACACAGCACAGCAGCATCCTCCCTCTCATCTCCTCTCTTCCTCTCTGGTCCTACACAGCATCCTCCCTCTCATCTCGTCTCTTCCTCTCTGGTCCTACACAGCATCCTCCCTCTCATCCTCCCTCTCATCTCTCTCTTCCTCTCTGGTCCTACACAGCATCCTCCCTCTCATCTCGTCCTACACAGCATCCTCCCTCTCTCTCTCCTCTCTGGTCCTACACAGCATCCTCCCTCTCATCTCGTCTCTTCCTCTCTGGTCCTACACAGCATCCTCCCTCTCTGGTCTCGTCCTCTCTTCCTCTCTGGTCCTACACAGCATCCTCCCTCTCATCTCGTCTCTCTTCCTCTCTGGTCCTACAGCATCCTCCCTCTCATCTCCTCTCTTCCTCTCTGGTCATCCTCCCCTCTCTTCCTCTCTGGTCCTACACAGCATCCTCCCTCTCTCTGCCTCTCCTCTCTGGTCCTACACAGCATCCTCCCACTCTCTGCCTCTCCTCTCTGGTCCTACACAGCATCCTCCCACTCTCTGCCTCTCCTCTCTGGTCCTACACAGCATCCTCCCATCTCCTCTCTTCCTCTCTGGTCCTACAGCCTCTCCTCTCTGGTCCTACACAGCATCCTCCCACTCTCTGCCTCTCCTCTCTGGTCCTACACAGCATCCTCCCACTCTCTGCCTCTCCTCTCTGGTCCTACACAGCATCCTCCCACTCTCTGCCTCTCCTCTCTGGTCCTACACAGCATCCTCCCACTCTCTGCCTCTCCTCTCTGGTCCTACACAGCATCCTCCCACTCTCTGCCTCTCCTCTCTGGTCCTACACAGCATCCTCCCACTCTCTGCCTCTCCTCTCTGGTCCTACACAGCATCCTCCCACTCTCTGCCTCTCCTCTCTGGTCCTACACAGCATCCTCCCACTCTCTGCCTCTCCTCTCTGGTCCTACACAGCATCCTCCCACTCTCTCTCACTCTGTGTGTGTTTCTAAATGGCATTCTGGTTTTATGACCTGGCATATAAACACATCTGGCAAACAGTCAGGGTATCATCTCTGTAAGCCCCTTTTGTGTCATATACTACAAATCACATTTTGTATGTGTGTGTGTGTGTGTTATGTCTAGAAGGGATACAGATTTTGACAACAAAAAAATACTTTTTGTAGCAGGCTGGGAGAATTTACATAGTAGATTAGGATAATTTACATAGTAGATTAGGAGAATTTACATAGTAGATTAGCAGAATTTACATAGTAGGTTAATATAATTTACATAGTAGATTAGGAGAATTTACATAGTAGATTAGCAGAATTTACATAGTAGGTTAATATAATTTACATAGTAGATTAGGAGAATTTACATAGTAGATTAGGAGAATTTACATAGTAGGTTAATATAATTTACATAGTAGATTAGGAGAATTTACATAGTAGATTAGCAGAATTTACACAGTAGGTTAATATAATTTACATAGTAGATTAGGAGAATTTACATAGTAGATTAGGAGAATTTACATAGTAGGTTAATATAATTTACATAGTAGACTAGGAGAATTGACATAGTAGATTAGGAAAATTTACATAGTAGATTAGGAGAATTTACATAGTAGATTAAGATAATTTACATAGTAGATTAGGAGAATTTACATAGTAGATTAGGAGAATTTACATAGTAGATTAGGAGTTAAGATAATTTACATAGTAGATTAAGATAATTTACATAGTAGATTAGGAGAATTTACATAGTAGATTAGGAGAATTTACATAGTAGATTAGGATAATTTACATAGTAGATTAGGAGAATTTACATAGTAGATTAGGAGAATTTACATAGTAGATTAGGAGAATTTACATAGTAGATTAGGAGAATTTACATAGTAGATTAGGATAATTTACATAGTATGTTAATATAATTTACATAGTAGACTAGGAGAATTGACATAGTAGATTAGGAGAATTTACATAGTAGATTAGGAGAATTTACATAGTAGATTAAGAGAATTTACATAGTAGATTAGGAGAATTTACATAGTATATTAGCAGAATGTACATAGTAGGTTAATATAATTTACATAGTAGATTAGGAGAATTTACATAGTAGATTAGGAGAATTTACATAGTAGGTTAATATAATTTACATAGTAGATTAGGAGAATTTACATAGTAGATTAGGAGAATTTACATAGTAGATTAGGAGAATTTACATAGTAGATTAGGAGAATTTACATAGTAGATTAATTTACATAGTAGTAGACTAGGATAATTTACATAGTAGATTAGGAGAATTTACATAGTAGGTTAATATAATTTACATAGTAGGTTAATATAATTTACATAGTAGACTAGATTTACATAGTAGATTAATTTACATAGTAGGTTAATATAATTTACATAGTAGATGAATATAATTTACATAGTAGGTTAATATAATTTAGGAGAATTGACATAGTAGAATTTACATTAGATTAGGAGAATTTACATAGTAGATTAGGAGAATTTACATAGTAGATTAGGAGAATTTACATAGTAGGTTAATATAATTTACATAGTAGACTAGGATAATTTACATAGTAGATTAGGAGAATTTACATAGTAGGTTAATATAATTTACATAGTAGATTAATATAATTCACATAGTAGATTAGGATAATTTACATAGTATGTTAATATAATTTACATAGTAGACTAGGAGAATTGACATAGTAGATTAGGAGAATTTACATAGTAGATTAGGAGAATTTACATAGTAGATTAAGAGAATTTACATAGTAGATTAGGAGAATTTACATAGTAGATTAGGAGAATTTACATAGTAGATTAGGAGAATTTACATAGTAGATTAGAGTTAATATAATTTACATAGTAGTAGGACTAGGAGAATTTACATAGTAGATTAGGAGAATTTACATAGTAGATTAGGAGAATTTACATAGTAGGTTAATATAATTTACATAGTAGATTAGGAGAATTTACATAGTAGATTAGGAGAATTTACATAGTAGGTTAATATAATTTACATAGTAGACTAGGAGAATTTACATAGTAGATTAGGAGAATTTACATAGTAGGTTAATATAATTTACATAGTAGATTAATATAATTTACATAGTAGGTTAATATAATTTACATAGTAGATTAGGAGAATTTACATAGTAGATTAAGAGAATTTACATAGTAGATTAGGAGAATTTACATAGTAGATTAGGAGAATTTACATAGTAGATTAGGAGAATTTACATAGTAGATTAGGAGAATTTACATAGTAGATTAGGAGAATTTACATAGTAGATTAGGATAATTTACATAGTAGATTAGGATAATTTACATAGTAGATTAGGATAATTTACATAGTATGTTAATATAATTTAGGAGGAGTAGGTTAAGATCAGGAAATGGGTTAGGGTTAGCAAAAATGCAAAAGAAAATCTCATTTTCACGTCAATTTGACAAAAGCTGTATTCCATCTAGACAACCTTGGCAGGAGAAAAAGATGATTGAGTTGAAAGTGTATCGTTCTACAGTAGGCCCAGGGGCACCATGCACACCCAAAACCTGAGGGGGAACAGAGTAGTTTTTATTTGATTTATTTCACCTTTATTTAACCAGGTAGGACAGTTGAGAACACCTTTATTTAACCAGGTAGGACAGTTGAGAACACCTTTATTTAACCAGGTAGGACAGTTGAGAACACCTTTATATAACCAGGTAGGACAGTTGAGAACACTTTTAATTAACCAGGTAGGACAGTTGAGAACACCTTTATATAACCAGGTAGGACAGTTGAGAACACCTTTATTTAACCAGGTAGGACAGTTGAGAACACCTTTATATAACCAGGTAGGACAGTTGAGAACACCTTTATTTAACCAGGTAGGACAGTTGAGAACACCTTTATTTAACCAGGTAGGACAGTTGAGAACACCTTTATTTAACCAGGTAGGACAGTTGAGAACACCTTTATTTAACCAGGTAGGACAGTTGAGAACACCTTTATATAACCAGGTAGGACAGTTGAGAACACCTTTATTTAACCAGGTAGGACAGTTGAGAACACCTTTATTTAACTAGGTAGGCCAGTTGAGAACACCTTTATTTAACCAGGTAGGACAGTTGAGAACACCTTTATTTAACCAGGTAGGACAGTTGAGAACACCTTTATTTAACCAGGTAGGACAGTTGAGAACACCTTTATTTAACCAGGTAGGACAGTTGAGAACAAGTTCTCATTTACAACTGTGACCTGGCCAAGATAAAGCAAAGCAGTGCAACAAAAACAACAACACAGAGTTACACATAAACAAATGTACAGTCAATAACACAATAGATAAATATATGTACAGTGTGTAAATGTAGAAGAGTAGGGAGGTAAAGGCAATAAATAAGACCACACAGGCAAAATAATTACAATTTAGCAATTAACACTGGAGTGATAGATGTGCAGAAGATGATGTGCAAGTAGAGATACTGGGGTGCAAGAGGGTAAGTAACAATACGGGGATGAGGTAGTTGGGTGTGCTTTTTACAGATGGTTATGTGACTATGGCGGGGGGGCTAGTCTCCCCGATTTGAAGTTGGAAATGTTGCAATCAAACATTGTGCTTAATTCTATGTAAAAAAAAAGGTATATTTTTCTGCATATTTAAGTATTTCTCTTGAGCTGTCTGCAGTTTCAAGTTTTTTATTAGCCGTGTTTACAGGATAGGCATGGTGGTCCAATGAAATGCTTACTTGCAGGTTCCTTCTCGACAATGCAACAACAATAATCATAAAAGATAAAAGATAAAAGATAAGAATACGAACATAAAGTAAACAGCTCAGTGGAATAAACATTTTGAGATCAGTATCATGTAGTATTCCTGATCTGGGAGGCTGAGAGACGAGTCTTCTGATTCAGGACCCAGAAGTGTGTGTTGTGGTAGGAAATGATTACGCGAACATTCTGAGCAAACAGAGTAATAACTAGCGCAACAATGACCATAAAGCCACGTCAAGCAGGAACCTACAAGATGCGCACTCTCCTCAGCAAAGTTTACATGTCTTCTACATACAGTACCAGTCCGAAGTTTGTTTTTCAGTCAAGGGTTTTTCTTATTTGTTTTATTTATTATTTTCTATATTGTAGAATAATAGTGAAAAACATCAGAACTATGAAAAAGCACATATGGAATTATGTAGTAACCAGAAAAGTGTTAAACAAATCAAAATATACAGTATTTTAGAATCTTCAAAGTACATGTACATTACATTTAAGTCATTTAGCAGACGCTCTTATCCAGAGCGACTTACAAATTGGTGCATTCACCTTATGACATCCAGTGGAACAGTCACTTTACAATAGTGCATCTAAATCTTAAAAGGGGGGTGAGAAGGATTACTTATCCTATCCACAGTGAGCCCCACAGTGAGCCCCTTTGCCTTGTTGACAGCTTTGCACACTCTTGGCATTCTCTCAACCAGCTCCACGAGGTAATCACCTGGAATGCCTTTCAATTAACAGGTGTGCCTTCTTAAAAGTTAATTTGTGGAATTACTTTCCTTCTTAATGTGTTTGAGCCAATCAGTTGTGTTGTGACAAGGTAGGGGTGGTATACAGAAGATAGCCCTATTTGGCAAAAGACAAAGTCCATATTATGTCAAGAACAGCTCAAATAAGCAGACAAATGACAGTCCATCATTACTTTAATAAATGAAGGTCAGTCAATCTGGAAAATTTCAAGAACTTTCTTCAAGTGCAGTTACAAAAACCATTGAGCGCTATGATAAAACTGTACATGTTGAATGCCTAACCACTAAACCACTTCAGACCACCTTTGTAACTTGATGGGATAAACTTGATACTTTTATGTCGTATCTATCTTGTGTTATTAAGCTACCACTACAAAAGTATGTTATTGTGCAGCGGAAACCTCTAGAACCGCTCGAGTGCTGAAGTGTTTGTCCTTGGTTGGCCTAATCGGCCCAACATCAGTGCCCGACCTCACTAATGCTCGAGGCTGAATGGGAGCAAGTCCCCTCAGCAAGGTTTCCCTCAGTAGCCGAGGCTGCAGGACCGGCTGCTGAAGAAATATCAATTCAGTTTCCCTGTTCTTGGTAGGTTCCTGTTCTTGGTAGGTTCCTGTTCTTGGTAGGTTCCTGTTCTTGGTAGGTTCCTGTTCTTGGTAGGTTCCTGTTCTTGGTAGGTTCCTGTTCTTGGTAGGTGAACTGTTCTTGGTAGGTGAACTGTTCTTGGTAGGTTCCTGTTCTTGGTAGGTGAACTGTTCTTGGTAGGTTCCTGTTCTTGGTAGGTTCCTGTTCTTGGTAGGTGAACTGTTCTTGGTAGGTTCCTGTTCTTGGTAGGTTCCTGTTCTTGGTAGGTTCCTGTTCTTGGTAGGTGAACTGTTCTTGGTAGGTGAACTGTTCTTGGTAGGTTCCTGTTCTTGGTAGGTGAACTGTTCTTGGTAGGTTCCTGTTCTTGGTAGGTTCCTGTTCTTGGTAGGTGAACTGTTCTTGGTAGGTTCCTGTTCTTGGTAGGTGAACTGTTCTTGGTAGGTTCCTGTTCTTGGTAGGTTCCTGTTCTTGGTAGGTGAACTGTTCTTGGTAGGTTCCTGTTCTTGATAGGTGAACTGTTGTTATTTCGGACCGTTTCATGTGTCTGAAGGTACAAATTTTGCCTTCCTGGTGGGCGGGCCCAGAGAGCAAATCAAGTACCCTTATAGGCCTACCACTGGCCAATCAGAGGCTCAGATGAGTGTGTCTGCAGGTAACATAGTAGGCTTAAAAGAAAGCTACATCAAAGTTGATTCTGTGAGATTTCAAAACGTTTAAAACCGCGACTAGAGAGAGAGACTGTCAACGAGAGACTGTCAACGAGAGACTGTCAACGAGAGACTGTCAACGAATACAGCAAAGCGCTGCTGTTTTTAGGAGTGACTTCATGCTTAAGTTCTTACTCAGCACTTTGAATTCAACACTTTTAATAACACATAAAGTGTGCTTTCTTTCTATTTTCACTCAGTGCTTACAACAGGCAGTGCAGCAGGAATGAATGAGGAGGAAAGTGTCATCTGTAGGCTTCCGTTGTTGTTATTATTAGCGACTTGGGTCTATTTTAATATTGAGGAATATTTCACTTTCTCTGTTCATAGGAGTAACAACATCAATTTGTGCATGAGGCAGAAATAATGGTTTCGAGGTAAAGGGGCCTCCCGAGCCAGAGGCTGTGCTATACACTTCTGTAGTCGGCAATGCTTTATGCTAGAAACAGGCTGTAAACTGCCAGGGAAAGACGTGACTCGGATGCATATGGCACATGTTTGGTCCCAGAGGCTGCGCTATACACTTCTGAAGACGAGAAGGACTGAAGGTATTTTTTTTTTATGTGTTTTATTTCGGATCCTCAGCAGCTAATCTTCCTGGGCTCTAAAGTTTGCTACTGATATAATTGATTTGAAATCAAGTTAAATGGACCTGATTATATAAAACGGTTTATAATGACGCTTTAGTCCGCAATGCTTTACGCTAGAAACAGGCTGTAAACTGCAAGGGGAAAGACGTGACTCGGTTGCATAAGGCACATGTTTGGTTTGTCTCTAAGGCATCCAGAGGCGGTGCTATAAACTCCGACAGCAGAGAAGCAGTGATGTAGTGCTATTTGTTTTTACGTGAGGGAGCGCATTATATATATATTTTTTTATGACATCATTTCTCAAAGTTTGTACAGATTGACTATCATTATATAATAGGTTGATTTACAATGCATCCTCCAATTGCAACGTTGGCCTTGTACACATTTAGTCTCAAGAACATGTTTATACTGTTAATATCCGTCAAAAAACACCCAAGTTAGGCATACCTCATTTAAATGTAGGCAAATTATCACTGTCAGTCGTGAATCGATACTTCTTCACGTTTTACCAAAGAGCATGCCAATCATTTGGTCTCTTATCCGTTTCACGGTAATATGCATTTATATCTTCTTGAATAACCGAGCGAATTAAAGCAGATGGTTGTTTTAACAAACTACTAGAAATTATTGTCGGGGCTATTTTTGTTTCAATCAAAGTATAGCCTGCGGTGCTGTTGAGTTTTGGCCGCATGAGGACAATATTTTATTCAGCTTCGGATAGGAAATGACTTGAGGAGGTGTTTTTGGTGTAACATAATGTAACGACCTGACTAGATCATAAAGGATCAATTGTCCAGACAGAGGGTTGAGTTTACGAATTGACCGTTTATTAAACCAACTTTACACAGGCTGCTGTTTGGGCCGTAGCACACGCCAAATAAATGAAAGATACCCCACAAGCCAACCGTGACCTTGTCTTGTGAAACCCAGACGTAAGAGAGAGAACAAAGACTAAACTTTAACTTCCAATGCCCCGCCCCCTCCACGCCACTCCGCCAACCACCAGGACGCCCGGCATCAGAACATCCCAGGCATTCCCGTGATTGGCAGATAGCAGGTCGATTGGCAGGTCGGACGCCGCGAACACTGGGAACTGGTAAGTACAACACAACCACCTACTACTACATTTGTCACACGCTACAGGCTCAGTATTTAAACAACACGTCAACAACAACACGTCAACAACAACACAACAACAACACGTCAACAACAACACGTCAACAACAACACATCAACAACAACACGTCAACAACAACACGTCAACAACAACACGTCAACAACAACACGTCAACAACAACACGTCAACAACAACACGTCAATAACAACACGTCAACAACAACACGTCAACAACAACACGTCAACAACAACACGTCAACAACAACACGTCAACAACAACACGTCAACAACAACACGTCAACAACATGCTTTAGCATGTAGCATTTAGACTGTATAAAATGACAAAATACATAGAATTAAATAATAATGAAATGTAAAATGCCTTATTAGGCTTTACAGTCATTCTACAGTGCTTTTTGGGAAGCGTCTGGCCAGTCTGGTTTGAGGATCATGTGGTGAGCTATGCATGCTTAGATTGTTAATTTAGTGTAGCAGATGCTCTCATATTACCATGCCCTAATCACAGTCAACACACATCTATTTTGTAACAACAATATCATGGAATAAAATAGAATAAATGAGAAAATGATAGTTTCCCAAATGATTTGTTTGTGCATATAGGCTTAAAGTTGGTAGCAGTTGTAAATGAGAACGTGTTCTCAGCCGGCCTACCTGGTTAAATAAAGGTGTTCTCAACTAGCCTACCTGGTTAAATAAAGGTGTTCTCAACTAGCCTACCTGGTTAAATAAAGGTGTTCTCAACTGGCCTACCTGGTTAAATAAAGGTGTTCTCAACTAGCCTACCTGGTTAAATAAAGGTGTTCTCAACTAGCCTACCTGGTTAAATAAAGGTGTTCTCCACTAGCCTACCTGGTTAAATAAAGGTGTTCTCCACTAGCCTACCTGGTTAAATAAAGGTGTTCTCCACTAGCCTACCTGGTTAAATAAAGGTGTTCTCCACTAGCCTACCTGGTTAAATAAAGGTGTTCTCCACTAGCCTACCTGGTTAAATAAAGGTGTTCTCCACTAGCCTACCTGGTTAAATAAAGGTGTTCTCCACTAGCCTACCTGGTTAAATAAAGGTGTTCTCCACTAGCCTACCTGGTTAAATAAAGGTGTTCTCCACTAGCCTACCTGGTTAAATAAAGGTGTTCTCCACTAGCCTACCTGGTTAAATAAAGGTGTTCTCCACTAGCCTACCTGGTTAAATAAAGGTGTTCTCAACTAGCCTCCCTGGTTAAATAAAGGTGTTCTCAACTGGCCTACCTGGTTAAATAAAGGTGTTCTCAACTAGCCTACCTGGTTAAATAAAGGTGTTCTCAACTAGCCTACCTGGTTAAATAAAGGTGTTCTCCACTAGCCTACCTGGTTAAATAAAGGTGTTCTCCACTAGCCTACCTGGTTAAATAAAGGTGTTCTCCACTAGCCTACCTGGTTAAATAAAGGTGTTCTCAACTGGCCTACCTGGTTAAATAAAGGTGTTCTCCACTAGCCTACCTGGTTAAATAAAGGTGTTCTCCACTAGCCTACCTGGTTAAATAAAGGTGTTCTCCACTAGCCTACCTGGTTAAATAAAGGTGTTCTCCACTAGCCTACCTGGTTAAATAAAGGTGTTCTCCACTAGCCTACCTGGTTAAATAAAGGTGTTCTCAACTAGCCTACCTGGTTAAATAAAGGTGTTCTCAACTGGCCTACCTGGTTAAATAAAGGTGTTCTCAACTAGCCTACCTGGTTAAATAAAGGTGTTCTCAACTAGCCTACCTGGTTAAATAAAGGTGTTCTCCACTAGCCTACCTGGTTAAATAAAGGTGTTCTCCACTAGCCTACCTGGTTAAATAAAGGTGTTCTCCACTAGCCTACCTGGTTAAATAAAGGTGTTCTCCACTAGCCTACCTGGTTAAATAAAGGTGTTCTCCACTAGCCTACCTGGTTAAATAAAGGTGTTCTCCACTAGCCTACCTGGTTAAATAAAGGTGTTCTCCACTAGCCTACCTGGTTAAATAAAGGTGTTCTCCACTAGCCTACCTGGTTAAATAAAGGTGTTCTCCACTAGCCTACCTGGTTAAATAAAGGTGTTCTCCACTAGCCTACCTGGTTAAATAAAGGTGTTCTCCACTAGCCTACCTGGTTAAATAAAGGTGTTCTCCACTAGCCTACCTGGTTAAATAAAGGTGTTCTCCACTAGCCTACCTGGTTAAATAAAGGTGTTCTCCACTAGCCTACCTGGTTAAATAAAGGTGTTCTCCACTAGCCTACCTGGTTAAATAAAGGTGTTCTCCACTAGCCTACCTGGTTAAATAAAGGTGTTCTCCACTAGCCTACCTGGTTAAATAAAGGTGTTCTCCACTAGCCTACCTGGTTAAATAAAGGTGTTCTCCACTAGCCTACCTGGTTAAATAAAGGTGTTCTCCACTAGCCTACCTGGTTAAATAAAGGTGTTCTCCACTAGCCTACCTGGTTAAATAAAGGTGTTCTCCACTAGCCTACCTGGTTAAATAAAGGTGTTCTCCACTAGCCTACCTGGTTAAATAAAGGTGTTCTCAACTAGCCTACCTGGTTAAATAAAGGTGTTCTCAACTAGCCTACCTGGTTAAATAAAGGTGTTCTCAACTAGCCTACCTGGTTAAATAAAGGTGTTCTCAACTAGCCTACCTGGTTAAATAAAGGTGTTCTCAGCTGGCCTACCTGGTTAAATAAAGGTGTTCTCCACTAGCCTACCTGGTTAAATAAAGGTGTTCTCAACTAGCCTACCTGGTTAAAAAAAGGTGAAATAAACAATATTACAATAAACAAACAAATATATGTGGCTGCTGTGTTAAACAATAACTGGCGTTTTCTCGAATTCACCGATGGTCAGATACTTCAGTTGTAACTGGTTCTGTTGAGCTCAATTTTTATGGTTAATCGACAACTTTTGCACTGTTCCGGAGCTTAGCCGATCCTTTAAAAAAATAGTAGCCTGTATCTAATGTCTCTGGTGTTTAATAGTAGCCTGTATCTAATGTCTCTGGTGTTTAATAGTAGCCTGTATCTAATGTCTCTGGTGTTTAATAGTAGCCTGTCTCTAATGTCTCTGGTGTTTAATAGTAGCCTGTATCTAATGTCTCTGGTGTTTAATAGTAGCCTGTATCTAATGTCTCTGGTGTTTAATAGTAGCCTGTCTCTGGTGTTTAGTAGTAGCCTGTATCTAATGTATCTGGTGTTTAATAGTAGCCTGTCTCTGGTGTTTAGTAGTAGCCTGTATCTAATGTCTCTGGTGTTTAATAGTAGCCTGTCTCTGGTGTTTAGTAGTAGCCTGTATCTAATGTCTCTGGTGTTTAATAGTAGCCTGTATCTAATGTCTCTGGTGTTTAGTAGTAGCCTGTCTCTGGTGTTTAATAGTAGCCTGTATCTAATGTCTCTGGTGTTTAATAGTAGCTTGTATCTAATGTCTCTGGTGTTTAATAGTAGCCTGTATCTAATGTCTCTGGTGTTTAATAGTAGCCTGTATCTAATGTCTCTGGTGTTTAATAGTAGCCTGTATCCAATGTCTCTGGTGTTTAATAGTAGCCTGTATCTAATGTCTCTGGTGTTTAATAGTAGCCTGTATCTAATGTCTCTGGTGTTTAATAGTAGCCTGTATCTAATGTCTCTGGTGTTTAATAGTAGCCTGTCTCTGGTGTTTAGTGGTAGCCTGTATCTAATGTCTCTGGTGTTTAGTAGTAACCTGTATCTAATGTCTCTGGTGTTTAATAGTAGCCTGTATCTAATGTCTCTGGTGTTTAATAGTAGCCTGTATCTAATGTCTCTGGTGTTTAATAGTAGCCTGTATCTAATGTCTCTGGTGTTTAATAGTAGCCTGTATCTAATGTCTCTGGTGTTTAATAGTAGCCTGTCTCTAATGTCTCTGGTGTTTAATAGTAGCCTGTATCTAATGTCTCTGGTGTTTAATAGTAGCCTGTATCTAATGTCTCTGGGTTTAATAGTAGCCTGTATCTAATGTCTCTGGTGTTTAATAGTAGCCTGTATCTAATGTCTCTGGTGTTTAATAGTAGCCTGTATCTAATGTCTCTGGTGTTTAATAGTAGCCTGTCTCTAGTGTTTAATAGTAGCCTGTATCTAATGTCTCTGGTGTTTAATAGTAGCCTGTCTCTGGTGTTTAATAGTAGCCTGTATCTAATGTCTCTGGTGTTTAATAGTAGCCTGTCTCTGGTGTTTAGTAGTAGCCTGTATCTAATGTCTCTGGTGTTTAGTAGTAGCCTGTATCTAATGTATCTGGTGTTTAATAGTAGCCTGTATCTAATGTCTCTGGTGTTTAATAGTAGCCTGTATCTAATGTCTCTGGTGTTTAATAGTAGCCTGTCTCTAGTGTTTAATAGTAGCCTGTATCTAATGTCTCTGGTGTTTAATAGTAGCCTGTCTCTGGTGTTTAGTAGTAGCCTGTATCTAATGTCTCTGGTGTTTAGTAGTAGCCTGTATCTAATGTCTCTGGTGTTTAATAGTAGCCTGTATCTAATGTCTCTGGTGTTTAATAGTAGCCTGTATCTAATGTCTCTGGTGTTTAATAGTAGCCTGTATCTAATGTCTCTGGTGTTTAATAGTAGCCTGTATGGTAATCAAACGTCTCTGGTGCTGCAGCATTCGCTCATTCATTGTCATGCTCTGTTGTGGTATTAGAAAAGATTCAGCTCGTCTCCAGTCATGTAAAATGATGAATAATTGCATGAAATGTGTTTATAAAAAGGCAATTGTCACCGTGTTCTGGGAATCCACAACCTTCTGGCTACTTTTCAATGTAATGCTGACAAAACAAATAACATATTATAAAACTGTATATCGATGGCTCTGGTCTGTCCTAGGAGTGAGGGTAAACGGTAGGCATTTTCTCTGTCTCGTGGTTAGAGTGTAGAGGGGGCAGGTAGCCTAGTGGTTAGAGTGTAGAGGGGGCAGGTAGCCTAGTGGTTAGAGTGTAGAGGGGGCAGGGTAGCCTAGTGGTTAGAGTGTAGAGGGGGCAGGTAGCCTAGTGGTTAGAGTGTAGAGGGGACAGGTAGCCTAGTGGTTAGAGTGTAGAGGGGTCAGGGTATCCTAGTGGTTAGAGTGTAGAGGGGGCAGGTAGCCTAGTGGTTAGAGTGTAGAGGGGGCAGGGTAGCCTAGTGGTTAGAGTGTAGAGGGGGCAGGTAGCCTAGTGGTTAGAGTGTAGAGGGGACAGGTAGCCTAGTGGTTAGAGTGTAGAGGGCGGCAGGGTAGCCTAGTGGTTAGAGTGTAGAGGGCGGCAGGTAGCCTAGTGGTTAGAGTGTAGAGGGGGCAGGTAGCCTAGTGGTTAGAGTGTAGAGGGGGCAGGTAGCCTAGTGGTTAGAGTGTAGAGACGGCAGGGTAGCCTAGTGCCTAGAGTGTAGAGGGGTCAGGGTAGCCTAGTGGTTAGAGTGTAGAGGGCGGCAGGGTAGCCTAGTGGTTAGAGTGTAGAGGGCGGCAGGTAGCCTAGTGGTTAGAGTGTAGAGGGGGCAGGTAGCCTAGTGGTTAGAGTGTAGAGACGGCAGGGTAGCCTAGTGCCTAGAGTGTAGAGGGGTCAGGGTAGCCTAGTGGTTAGAGTGTAGAGGGGGGCAGGGTAGCCTAGTGGTTAGAGTGTAGAGGGGGCAGGTAGCCTAGTGGTTAGAGTGTAGAGGGGACAGGTAGCCTAGTGGTTAGAGTGTAGAGGGCGGCAGGTAGCCTAGTGGTTAGAGTGTAGAGGGGGCAGGTAGCCTAGTGCTTAGAGTGTAGAGGGGTCAGGGTAGCCTAGTGGTTAGAGTGTAGAGGGGACAGGTAGCCTAGTGGTTAGAGTGTAGAGGGCGGCAGGTAGCCTAGTGGTTAGAGTGTAGAGGTGGCAGGGTAGCCTAGTGGTTAGAGTGTAGAGGGTGGCAGGGTAGCCTAGTGGTTAGAGTGTAGAGGGGGCAGGGTAGCCTAGTGGTTAGAGTGTAGAGGGGGCAGGGTAGCCTAGTGGTTAGAGTGTAGAGGGCGGCAGGTAGCCTAGTGGTTAGAGTGTGGAGGGTGGCAGGGTAGCCTAGTGGTTAGAGTGTAGAGGGTGGCAGGGTAGCCTAGTGGTTAGAGTATAGAGGGGGCAGGTAGCCTAGTGGTTAGAGTGTAGAGGGTGGCAGGTAGCCTAGTGGTTAGAGTGTAGAGGGGGCAGGTAGCCTAGTGGTTAGAGTATAGAGGGGGCAGGTAGCCTAGTGGTTAGAGTGTAGAGGTGGCAGGGTAGCCTAGTGGTTAGAGTGTAGAGGGGGCAGGTAGCCTAGTGGTTAGAGTGTAGAGGGGACAGGTAGCCTAGTGGTTAGCGTGTAGAGGGCGGCAGGTAGCCTAGTGGTTAGAGTGTAGAGGTGGCAGGGTAGCCTAGTGGTTAGAGTGTAGAGGGCGGCAGGTAGCCTAGTGGTTAGAGTGTAGAGGGGGCAGGTAGCCTAGTGGTTAGAGTGTAGAGGGCGGCAGGGTAGCCTAGTGGTTAGAGTGTAGAGGGGACAGGTCGCCTAGTGGTTAGCGTGTAGAGGGCGGCAGGTAGCCTAGTGGTTAGAGTGTAGAGGGGGCAGGTAGCCTAGTGGTTAGAGTGTAGAGGGCGGCAGGGTAGCCTAGTGGTTAGAGTATAGAGGGGGCAGGTAGCCTAGTGGTTAGAGTGTAGAGGGGTCAGGGTAGCCTAGTGGTTAGAGTGTAGAGGGGGCAGAGTAGCCTAGTGGTTAGAGTGTAGAGGGCGGCAGGTAGCCTAGTGGTTAGAGTGTAGAGGGGACAGGTCGCCTAGTGGTTAGAGTGTAGAGGGGTCAGGGTAGCCTAGTGGTTAGAGTGTAGAGGGGGGCAGGGTAGCCTAGTGGTTAGAGTGTAGAGGCGGCAGGTAGCCTAGTGGTTAGAGTGTAGAGGGCGGCAAGTAGCCTAGTGGTTAGAGTGTAGAGGGGGCAGGGTATCCGAGTGGTTAGAGTGTAGAGGGGGCAGGGTATCCTAGTGGTTAGAGTGTAGAGGGGGCAGGGTAGCCTAGTGGTTAGAGTGTAGAGGGGACAGGTAGCCTAGTGGTTAGAGTGTAGAGGGCGGCAGGTAGCCTAGTGGTTAGAGTGTAGAGGGGGCAGGGTATCCGAGTGGTTAGAGTGTAGAGGGGGCAGGGTATCCTAGTGGTTAGAGTGTAGAGGCGGCAGGGTAGCCTAGTGGTTAGAGTGTAGAGGGGGCAAGTAGCCTAGTGGTTAGAGTGTAGAGGGGGCAAGTAGCCTAGTGGTTAGAGTGTAGAGGGGGCAAGTAGCCTAGTGGTTCGGGCGTTGGACTCGTAACCCGGAAGGTTACAAAATCGAATTCCCGAGCTGACAAGGTCAAAGTCTGTCGTTCTGCCCCTGAACAATGCAGTTAACCCACTGTTCCTAGGCCGTCATTGTAAATAAGAATTGGTTCTTTAACTGACTTGCCTTGTTAAATAAAGATAAAAAAATAAATAAGGGAGGGTCATTTTATTTTTTTCAAGCATTCGGGGAGGGTCGGGTAAAAATATTTTGTCACTGAAGGGAGGGACATCCATTGTCATTTCGGAGAGATCCGATTTTCTCCAAGTATGCCTCATTATAAATAACGTACCGTCCCTAATGTAGCAGCTCTCATAACACCATGCATAGCTTTCTGCTGCAGCTGACAATAATATCATTGTGGCTGGCCCAAATGGTACCCTATTCGCTATGGTGGCGTAGAGCCCCTATGGACTCAAAAGTAGTACACTACTCCATATGGTCTCTGGTCAAAAGTAGTGCACTACTTCATATGGACACTGGTCAAAAGTAGTGCACTACTCCATATCGACTCTGGTCAAAAGTAGTGCCCTATATAGGGATTATGGTGCCATTTGGGAGGTATGGGGACCTGCCTGTATGCTGTGTGTGTTATTAAATAAACCTGCCGTCTACTGGAGACGACTCAGCCCTAATCAGAGGAGGACGGGAATGTCTACTGGAAATAAATCAATTAAATCAGAGAGAGAGAGCAAGGTGGGACCTGGGGTCTACTGGGGGTCAGGTAATCAGAGTCGATGGTCCATTGGGACCTGATGACTTCTGGAGAACTCAGCCCTAAACACAGGAGGAAGGTCCTGCCTGTCTAGGTAAGGTCAAACTAACAGGTAGGAAGGTCAAACCAGGTAGGTAGAGGTCAAACACTCAGGTAATCAAACACAGGTAGGGACCTGGTCACAGGTAGGACTCAGCCCAAACACAGGAGGAAGGGACCTGCCTGTCTACTGGTCAAACTCAGGTAATCAGAGGAGGACGGAAAGGAAGGGTCAAATACAGGTAAATAAAGAGTCAAACACAGGTAGGTAATGGTCAAACACAGGTAGGTAATGGTCAAACACAGGTAGGTAATGGTCAAACACAGGTAGGTAATGGTCAAACACAGGTAGGTAATGGTCAAACACAGGTAGGTAATGGTCAAACACAGGTAACAACGGTCAAACACAGGGAAATGGTCAAACACAGGTAGGTAAAGGTCAAACACAGGTAGGTAAAGGTCAAACACAGGTAGGTAAAGGTCAAACACAGGTAGGTAAAGGTCAAACACAGGTAGGTAAAGGTCAAACACAGGTAGGTAATGGTCAAACACAGGTAGGTAAAGGTCAAACACAGGTAGGTAATGGTCAAACACAGGTAGGTAATGGTCAAACACAGGTAGGTAATGGTCAAACACAGGTAGGTAATGGTCAAACACAGGTAGGTAATGGTCAAACACAGGTAGGTAAAGGTCAAACACAGGTAGGTAAAGGTCAAACACAGGTAGGTAATGGTCAAACACAGGTAGGTAATGGTCAAACACAGGTAGGTAATGGTCAAACACAGGTAGGTAATGGTCAAACACAGGTAGGTAATGGTCAAACACAGGTAGGTAATGGTCAAACACAGGTAGGTAATGGTCAAACACAGGTAGGTAATGGTCAAACACAGGTAGGTAATGGTCAAACACAGGTAGGTAATGGTCAAACACAGGTAGGTAAAGGTCAAACACAGGTAGGTAATGGTCAAACACAGGTAGGTAATGGTCAAACACAGGTAGGCATACAGGCAGGTGAATCAAAACTCCCTCAGATAAACAAACAAGCAGGCATAAACAAGCAGGCATAAACAAGCAGGCGTAAACAAGCAGGCGTAAACAAGCAGGCATAAACAAGCAGGCGTATAAACAAGCATAAACAAGCAGGCGTATAAACAAGCAGGTATAAACAAGCAGGCGTATAAACAAGCAGGCAGGCATAAACAAGCAGGCGTATAAACAAGCAGGCATAAACAAGCAGGCGTATAAACAAGCAGGCATAAACAAGCAGGCATAAACAAGCAGGCATAAACAAGCAGGCGTATAAACAAGCAGGCATAAACAAGCAGGCATAAACAAGCAGGCGTGGTAAACTAGTTTGATTCCACTCTGTGTATTAAAATACTATTACAAAGCCTAAAGACGACGTAAACATTTCGCTAAAGTGGAAGATGTGATTAGCCCCTTAAAGCCCAATACGGCTGTTAAGTCAGTCAGCCCGAGACAAACTGCCCAGGTTTTTGGTATTCCAGACGACACACAATAGGACGGTTAGGGGGAGAGAACGGAGAAGGATAAACACTTATCCAAATAACAGCTTGTCGGAGCAGACAGGTTTCTAAGTTGTCCTTGAACTTGTTTTGTTTCTGTACCTATTGGGGGCCTAGTGTACACTCCAGCATCCCAAATGGCACCCTATTCCCTTCCTAGTGTACACTCCAGCATCCCAAATGGCACCCTATTCCCTTCCTAGTGTACACTTCCAGCATCCCAAATGGCACCCTATTCCCTTCCTAGTGTACACTTCAGCATCCCAAATGGCACCCTATTCCCTTCCTAGTGTACACTCCAGCATCCCAAATGGCACCCTATTCCCTTCCTAGTGTACACTCCCAGCATCCCAAATGGCACCCTATTCCCTTCCTAGTGTACACTCCAGCATCCCAAATGGCACCCTATTCCCTTCCTAGTGTACACTTTTGACCCAGCATCCCAAAAGGGACTAGGTTGTATTTCCTAGTGATGAGAGCACAGAGTCATACATTATTCCATCCTATAATGAGGGGAGGAAAATGGCACCCTATTCCCTTCCTAGTGTACACTCTGAGAAAAAGCATCCCAAATAGCATCATTTTGGGTTCCTTAGAACCCATCTAGAATCCACAGAGGTTTCTTCCTGCATCCCGGTTTATTTAAAAAAAATGGCATTTATTTATTTTTTCCCTTCCTACAACTGTACGGACTCCAGGCATCCCAAATGGCACCCTATTCCTCCTAAACACAACATCCCAACCAAGCCCTCTGCTTCTAGTGTACAATGCCCATTTAACCCTATTCCCTTCCCAAGTCACTTCCAGCATCCCAAATGGCACCCTATTCCCTTCCTAGTGTACACTCCCAGCATCCCAAATGGCACCCTATTCCCTTCCTAGTGTACACTCCCAGCATCCCAAATGGCACCCTATTCCCTTCCTAGTGTACACTCCCAGCATCCCAAATGGCACCCTATTCCCTTAGTGTACACTCCCAGCTAATGGCACCCTGTATGTACACTCCCAGCATCCCAAACCCACACTATTCCCTTCCTAGTGTACACTTCAGCATCCCAAATGGCACCCTATTCCCTTCCTAGTGGTAACTCATATTTATATTTTTTTTTGTGAGTGGTAATGTTTACAGCATCCCAAATGGCACCCTATTCCCTTTTAGTGTACACTCCCAGCATCCCAAATGGCACCCTAGAGGGAAAGGAGTGTACACTCCCAGCATCCCAAATGGCACCCTATTCCCTTCCTAGTGTACACTCCAGCATCCCAAATGGCACCCTATTCCCTTCACAGTGCACTACTTTTGACCAGACCGCTGGATTACAAGGCGCTAATTAAAGGGACTAGGGTTGTATTTAGGAGGCGGTGTGATGTGATGAGAGCACAGAGTCATACATTATTCCATCCTATAATGAGGGAGGAAACATGTCTACCGCACACTGAATGCATAACTCACTATCTACATGCTAATTGATACACTCTGAGAAAAAGCTTCTGGTTCCAAGTAGAATCATTTTGGGTTCCATGTAGAACCCATCTAGAATCCACAGAGGTTTCTTCCTGGAACCAAAACGGTTTATTTAAAAAAAATTGTATGACATATTTATTTATTTTTTACCCTGTTTTCTCTACAACTCCCGTACGGACTCTGGAGAGGCGAAGGTCGACAGCCGTGCGTCCTCCGAAACACAACCCAACCAAGCCGCTCTGCTTCTTGACACAATGCCCATTTAACCCGGAAGCCAGCCGCACCAAGTCAGCGTGCACTGCGCCCGGCCCACCACAGGAGTTGCTAGTGCGCGATGGGATAAGTACATCCCTGCCGGGTCCAAACCCTCTCCTAACCCGGACGACACTGGGCCAATTGTGTGCCGCCCCATGGGTCTCTCCCGGTCGCGGCCGGCTGCGACAGAGCCTGGACTCGAACCCAGAATCTCTAGTGGCACAGCTAGCCCTGTGATGCAGTGCCTTAGACCACACACACAGAGAGAGAGAGACTGGCAGAAACTCATATTTATATTTTTTCTGATGTGAGTGGTAATGTTTACTGTTCATTTTTATTGTCTACCTCATTTGCTTTTGGAGAGAGAGAGAGATTTCCTGAAGCATTCAGGAGAAAAGAGAACTATTTAGAGGGTTTAAATTAAAAAGGGAGAGAGAGTTAGGAAAGGGAGAGAGCCTAGAGGGAAAGGGAGAGAGAGAGAGAGAGAGAGCTGGAAAGAATGAGAGAGAGAGGAAAGAGAGAACAGAATGACTAGCTGTAGCCTAGCTTAGAAAGCTGAAGAGAAGAGAGCTGGCCTAGAGCCGTTAGGAAGAACAGAATGAGAGCTGTAGAGAGAGAGAGAGACCAGAGAGAGCTGTAGAGCTTAGTTAGCTGAAGAACAGAATGACGAGGGAGCTCATCCAGAGAGGTATCCTAGAGAGAGAAGAGAGAGAGAGAGAGAGAAGACAGAGAGAACCTAGAGAGAGAGAGAGGGACAGAGAGAGAGAGAGAGGGAAGACCAGAAGAGAGAGAGAGAGAGAGGGAAGACCAGAGATGAGAGAGAGAGACAGAGAGAGAGAACAGAGAGAGAGAGAGAGAGGGAAAAACAGAATGAGAGGAGAGGGAGAGAGAGAGAGAGACAGAGAGAGAGAGAATCTGTCATTTTGCTTCCTGACATGTTACTGTAAGAGAACACATCTGTGAAAAAAACATGTAATAAAATCTCTACTGTAGAGAGAGAGCTGTTCTGTTAATTGTTTTTTGTGTCCCTGGCTCATACATCTCATTATATGTTCAACAATGGATCACCTAGTAGGGAATTAAGGCTTATGTTTAGTTTGTTATTGGGGTAAATCCATCCGAATTCAATCATCTTTGAACAGTACGTCTTTTTGATTTAAATATTGATTTACGTATTTGCCCATTTGTAGAAGTGCTCAGAAAGGGACTTCTTTTTTGGGGGGGAAAAAAAGGTGCTCCACATTTCCCATACCCCACCGTACCATGACAGCAAAAGGTGCTCCACATTTCCCATACCCCACCGTACCATGACAGCATCACAGCAAAAGATCAACAGTTGAGCTTGATGTCATTTAAAAGTTTACGAACAGGGGTTGTCAAACTATTCCATAATTTCTTTAAACCTTTAACGTCAATTGTTGTATCTAAAAAAAAACATAGTGACATATGACGTAACTCAGACCCTATTTTACATCATCAAAGGTGTTAGTGTTGCACCCGCCATCGGGCCGAGACGCAACAGGCTCTTCAATACAGGGTTGGGTGTCATGTTCTGGTTGATCAATTTACTCAAATGGGAATTGAATTGACATGCCACCTTTAGATCCACACATCAGAGAATGTCGACTTGAATGGGAAACATCTTGTTGTTTTTAAATGATATCCTGCATAGGAAACCTATTGGGAATCATAGAACTATAGAGAATAGAATAGACTTGACCGTTTTCGTTGACATTAGACTGTGGGTCTATGGTAGTAATTAGAAGCTAAATTGCAGAATTCTAAAGGGATAGGTCCATTCTGTGAATTCTATTTCCATGACAACCACCCAGTATTCAACCGAATGCGAGGACAACACAAAAAAGAACAGAATTTGCGAATATGAAAAAAAAAATAGTAGTTTATGCGTTTTTAGGTTATTTACGTTAAATTTTAAAAAGATTACATAATGTTTGTTAATTAAAAAAAAAAAAATCAAGATATAATAACAATTGTTAGACAACACTGTTTCATAGGCTTTTAAATCATATTTTATATCAGAATATCAAAAGCAACAGTTTCTTTTTTCCAGTGAAGAAGACGTGGATGTCTCATAATGGGTCGACTTTGAGCACCTTTATTTCCTGAATGTTTTGGCATTCAGGTCCGAAAAGTCCCTCTCGAACTATTTATTCCGTGGACAAATATGTACGGAAATGTTTGTTTAAATTAAAAAGGGATGCTGTCAAAAAGTGATTGAATTCAAATGGATTTACCGGCTTGTTAGCTGAAGACCAGAATGACGAGCTGCAGCCTAGCTTAGCCGTTAGCTGAAGAACAGAATGACTAGCTGTAGCCTAGCTTAGCCGTTAGCTGAAGAACAGAATGACGAGCTGTAGCCTAGCTCAGCCAGCTGAAGACCAGAATGACGAGCTGTAGCCTAGCTCAGCCGTTAGCTGAAGACCAGAATGACGAGCTGTAGCCTAGCTCAGCCGTTAGCTGAAGACCAGAATGACGAGCTGTAGCCTAGCTCAGCCGTTAGCTGAAGACCAGAATGACGAGCTGTAGCCTAGCTCAGCTGTTAGCTGAAGACCAGAATGACGAGCTGTAGCCTAGCTCAGCCGTTAGGGGAAGACCAGAATGACGAGCTGTAGCCTAGCTCAGCCGTTAGCTGAAGACCAGAATGACGAGCTGTAGCCTAGCTCAGCTGTTAGCTGAAGAACAGAATGACGAGCTGTAGCCTAGTAGCCTAGGGAAGACCAGAAGCTCAGCCGTTAGCTGAAGACCAGAATGACGAGCTGTAGCCTAGCTCAGCCAGCTGAAGTCCAGAATGACGAGCTGTATCCTAGCTCAGCCGTTAGCTGAAGACCAGAATGACGAGCGGTAGCCTAGCTCAGCCATTAGCTGAAGACCAGAATGACGAGCTGTAACCTAGCTCAGCCGTTAGCTGAAGACCAGAATGACGAGCTGTAGCCTAGCTCAGCTGTTAGCTGAAGACCAGAATGACGAGCTGTAGCCTAGCTCAGCCGTTAGGGGAAGACCAGAATGACGAGCTGTAGCCTAGCTCAGCCGTTAGCTGAAGAACAGAATGACAAGCTGTAGCCTAGCTCAGCCGTTAGCTGAAGAACAGAATGACGAGCTGTAGCCTAGCTCAGCCGTTAGCTGAAGAACAGAATGACGAGCTGTAGCCTAGCTCAGCCGTTAGCTGAAGAACAGAATGACGAGCTGTAGCCTAGCTCAGCCGTTAGCTGAAGTCCAGAATGACGAGCTGTAGCCTAGCTCAGCCGTTAGCTGAAGAACAGAATGACGAGCTGTAGTTCAGCTGAAGACCAGAATGACGAGCTGTAGCCTAGCTCAGCCAGCTGAAGACCAGAATGAAGAGGTGTAGCCTAGCTCAGCCGTTAGGGGAAGACCAGAATGACGAGCTGTAACCTAGCTCAGCCGTTAGCTGAAGACCAGAATGACGAGCTGTAGCCTAGCTCAGCTGTTAGCTGAAGAACAGAATGACGAGCTGTAGCCTAGCTTAGCCGTTAGGGGAAGACCAGAATGACGAGCTGTAGCCTAGCTCAGCAAGCTGAAGACCAGAATGACGAGCTGTAGCCTAGCTCAGCCAGCTGAAGACCAGAATGACGAGCTGTAGCCTAGCTCAGCCAGCTGAAGACCAGAATGACGAGCTGTAGCCTAGCTCAGCCGTTAGCTGAAGTCCAGAATGACGAGCTGTAGCCTAGCTCAGCCGTTAGCTGAAGAACAGAATGACGAGCTGTAGCCTAGCTCAGCCAGCTGAAGACCAGAATGACGAGTTGTAGCCTAGCTCAGTCGTTAGCTGAAGACCAGAATGACGAGCTGTAGCCTAGCTCAGTCGTTAGCTGAAGACCAGAATGACGAGCTGTAGCCTAGCTCAGCCAGCTGAAGACCAGAATGACGAGTTGTAGCCTAGCTCAGTTGTTAGCTGAAGACCAGAATGACGAGCTGTAGCCTAGCTCAGTCGTTAGCTGAAGACCAGAATGACGAGCTGTAGCCTAGCTCAGCCAGCTGAAGACCAGAATGAAGAGGTGTAGCCTAGCTCAGCCGTTAGCTGAAGACCAGAATGACGAGCTGTAACCTAGCTCAGCCGTTAGCTGAAGACCAGAATGACGAGCTGTAGCCTAGCTCAGCTGTTAGCTGAAGACCAGAATGACGAGCTGTAGCCTAGCTTAGCCGTTAGGGGAAGACCAGAATGACGAGCTGTAGCCTAGCTCAGCTAGCTGAAGACCAGAATGACGAGCTGTAGCCTAGCTCAGCCAGCTGAAGACCAGAATGACGAGCTGTAGCCTAGCTCAGCTGTTAGCTGAAGAACAGAATGACGAGCTGTAGCCTAGCTCAGCTGTTAGCTGAAGACCAGAATGACGAGCTGTAGCCTAGCTCAGCTGTTAGCTGAAGACCAGAATGACGAGCTGTAGCCCAGCTTAGCCGTTAGCTGAAGAACAGAATGACTAGCGGTAGCCTAGCTCAGCTTTGATGATAATACGACGTTAGTGTAGAATCTGCACAGTCAGTTTATGACATTGATTGTCTATGTTGATGTTGTTTACCCATATAGTTATCTTCTAATATGTTTGATCACAACTATGTTCGAATCCCAAATGGCACACTATTCCCTATGTAGTGCACTACTTTTGACCAGGGACGTTATGTCTGTGGTCAAAAATAGTGTACCAAGGAAAAGGGTGCCTTGGTCAAAAGTAGTGTACTACATAGGGAATAGGGTGCTGTTTGGGAGACATCCTATGCAAACAGTGAGAGATTGATCCCAGTATAGACCTGTTAGTCAGTGTTTGTTTCCTCTTCCTGATGAGCAGAAAGCAGACATCTCCAGGAGACAGACACTTCTGACTCATCGTCTTCCAGCTCTCGAACTGCCGATCTCACGCTGTCTCTCTCGCTGTCTCTCTCTCTCTCTCTCGCTGTCTCTCTCGCTGCCTCTCTCTCTTTCGCTGTCTCTCTCTCTCTCTCTCTCTCTCTCTCTCTCTCGCTGTCTCTCTCTCGCTGTCTCTCTCTCGCTCTCTCTCTCTCGCTCTCTCTCTCTCTCTCTCTCGCTGTCTCTCTCTCTCTCGCTGTCTCTCTTTCTCTCGCTGTCTCTCTCTCTCTCGCTGTCTCTCTCTCTCTCTGCCTCTCTCTCGCTGCCTCTCTCTCGCTGTCTCTCGCTGTCTCTCTCTCGCTATCTCTCGCTGCCTCTCTCTCGCTGTCTCTCGCTGTCTCTCTCTCTGTCTCTCTCTCGCTGTCTCTCGCTGCCTCTCTCTCGCTGTCTCTCGCTGTCTCTCTCTCGCTGCCTCTCTCTCGCTGCCTCTCTCTCTCGCTGTCTCTCTCTGCTGTCTCTCGCTGTCTCTCTCTCGCTGCCTCTCTCTCGCTGCCTCTCTCGCTGCCTCTCTCTCGCTGTCTCTCTCTCGCTGTCTCTCGCTGTCTCTCTCTCGCTGTCTCTCGCTGTCTCTCGCTGCCTCTCTCTCGCTGTCTCTCGCTGTCTCTCTCTCGCTGTCTCTCGCTGTCTCTCGCTGCCTCTCTCTCGCTGTCTCTCGCTGTCTCTCGCTGTCTCTCTCTCGCTGTCTCTCGCTGTCTCTCTCTCGCTGTCTCTCGCTGTCTCTCGCTGTCTCTCGCTGCCTCTCTCTCGCTGTCTCTCGCTGTCTCTCGCTGTCTCTTGCTGTCTCTCGCTGCCTCTCTCTCACTGCCTCTCTCTCGCTGTCTCTCGCTGCCTCTCTCTCGCTGCCTCTCTCTCGCTGCCTCTCTCTCGCTGTCTCTCTCTCGCTGCCTCTCTCTCACTGCCTCTCTCTCGCTGTCTCTCGCTGTCTCTCGCTGCTCTCTCTCGCTGTCTCTCTCTCGCTGTCTCTCTCTCTCTCGCTGCCTCTCTCTCGCTGCCTCTCTCTCTCTCTCGCTGCCTCTCTCTCGCTGCCTCTCTCTCACTGTCTCTCGCTGCCTCTCTCTCGCTGCCTCTCTCTCGCTGCCTCTCTCTCACTGTCTCTCGCTGCCTCTCTCTCGCTGTCTCTCTCTCGCTGCCTCTCTCTCGCTGTCTCTCGCTGTCTCTCTCTCGCTGCCTCTCTCTCACTGCCTCTCTCTCGCTGTCTCTCGCTGTCTCTCTCTCGCTGCCTCTCTCTCACTGCCTCTCTCTCGCTGTCTCTCGCTGCCTCTCTCTCGCTGCTCTCTCTCGCTGTCTCTCTCTCGCTGTCTCTCTCGCTGCTCTCTCTCTCGCTGTCTCTCTCTCGCTGTCTCTCTCTCGCTGCCTCTCTCTCGCTGTCTCTCTCTCGCTGTCTCTCTCTCGCTGCCTCTCTCTCGCTGTCTCTTTCTCGCTGCCTCTCTCTCGCTGTCTCTCTCTCGCTGTCTCTCTCTCGCTGTCTCTCTCTCGCTGCCTCTCTCTCTCGCTGTCTCTCTCTCGCTGTCTCTCTCTCGCTGTCTCTCTCTCGCTGCCTCTCTCTCGCTGTCTCTCTCTCGCTGCCTCTCTCTCGCTGTCTCTCGCTGCCTCTCTCTCGCTGTCTCTCTCTCGCTGTCTCTCGCTGTCTCTCTCTCGCTGTCGCTGTTGTTAATTGTTTATGGTTCATTGAACAAGCATGGAAAACAGTGTTTAAACCCTTTACAATGAAGATAAGTTATTTGGATTTTTACTAATTATCTTTGAAATCCAGGTTCCTGAAAAAGGGATGTTTTTTTTTTTGCTGAGTTTATGTTAACATTGCCAAAGCAACTAGATAATAAACAAAAGTGAAATTAACCCAAAAAATTAACAGTAAACATTACACTTACAAAAGTTCCAAAATAATAAAGACATTTCAAATATCATATTATGTGCAAATAGTTCAAGTACAAAAAGGAAAATAAATAAACATTAATATGGGTTATATTTACAATGGTGTTTGTTCTTCACTGGTTGCCCTTTTCTCGTGGCAACAGGTCACACATCTTGCTGCTGTGATGTCACACTGTGGTATTTCACCAAATAGATATGGGAGTTTATCAAAATGGGGTTTTGTTTTCGAATTCTTTGTGTATCTGTGTAATCTGAGGGGAAATATGTCTCTCTCTCTCTGTCTCTGACTCACTCACTCACTCACTCACTCACTCACACACTCACTCACTCACTCACTCACTCACTCACTCACTCACTCACTCACTCACTCACACCCCATCCCAGCCAGGTGCAAATTCGGGGAGGGAAACAATAAATAAATAGCTTTGCATGAATGGCTGCTTACCACTATGAATCAGTATGGTGAAAATAATCTCATTCCCGATGGTCTTAGAAATTATTTTTGCAGAGAGAGAGAGAGAGAGAGAGAAAGAGAGAAGCTAGTGTGGAAGGAGCATCTTCCCTGAATATGAGGATCATGTCTCTGTCAATTCTGAGTGTGACAGTGAGTTGGAAGAAGAGGATGAGATTTACCCTCCAGGACCAGCCTGTCAGCACCCAGCACATCAGCAGCCTGCAGGACGAGAAATATGGATGTCAATTGAATGGTGTTCTTGCCTACGGAATGAGCCACCCTGCATGGCTGTCCAATGTGATAAGGATACAACCGGGGCCGATGCGGATGGCGGTTACTCATGTGCAGGACATAAAGTCTTTTATTGAGCAGTTCATCCCAGACACCATCCAGAAATGTATTCTGGACTGCACTAATTTGGAGGAGTGATTTTTGTAGAGAGATGTAAGGAGACAGACCAAACTCATTTACATGCACTTCTTATCCTTTGCTGGTGTTTTCAGATCCAATGGGGATTCCACAGAATCTCTGGGGAATCCACAGAATCCCTGGGGAATCCACAGAATCCCTGGGGAATCCACAGAATCCCTGGGGAATCCACAGAATCCCTGGGGAATCCACAGAATCCCTGGGGAATCCACAGAATCCCTGGGGAATCCACAGAATCCCTGGGGATTCCACAGAATCCCTGGGGAATCCACAGAATCCCTGGGGAATCCACAGAATCCCTGGGGAATCCACAGAATCCCTGGGGATTCCACAGAATCCCTGGGGAATCCACAGAATCCCTGGGGAATCCACAGAATCCCTGGGGATTCCACATAATCCCTGGGGAATCCACAGAATCCCTGGGGATTCCACAGAATCCCTGGGGAATCCACAGAATCACTGGGGAATCCACAGAATCCCTGTGGAATCCACAGAATCCCTGGGGAATCCACAGAATCCCTGGTGAATCCACAGAATCCCAGGGGAATCCACAGAATCCCTGGGGAATCCACAGAATCCCTGGGGAATCCACAGAATCCCTTTGGGATGCAGAAACATGTCAGAGAACTTTTCTGTGTAACTATTCCACATTATTTCCAGGATTTTCCGCTTCGATACCCGAGACACAAAACCACCTCGGCGACGGAGAGACAAGCCAGCTGCAATCAGGTCAGTGTGGGAGAAGTGGGTGGACCGCTTTCCCCTGTTGTACAACCCTGGCCCCAACGTTAGTGTTGATGAGCAGCTTATGCCATTTAGGGGCCGCTGCCCTTTCAGGCAGTAGATACCGTCTAAATCTGCAAAATATGGAATCTAAACATCAATAGTGAAGAAAACATTGTTCCATTTATATTTCTTTAACCCTCCTGTTGTTAATTTCATGTTATTTAATTCTGTGTTCCCGGTCCAAAATGACCGCCCCCATTATAGCTGATTATAAATCCATAATAATACACATATTATCACCTAATGTTGTGTTAGATCTTTTTATCAACTTAAGCTCTTGTGAATATTACAAGTTTTGAACTTCTATTTCCTATTTATTGTCTGTAAGCCTCATTGACCTGAGGTCATACAACTCATTTTTCAGTTTAAAAAAAAGAAAGCATAATGTATGGATTATTTTGACTATAACAAATACTCAGATGAAACATATTGTGGTATTTATCACAGACTACTTCACTGTCAGTTTCCTGACCTCTCTCCTCCTCACCAGTGCCATGCTCAAAGATATGATCAAGAGCATCACATTGTCTCACCCTGATCAGTTTCACCTGTCCTCGTTATCCAGCCCGTCCAGGTGTCGCTTGTTTTCCCCAGTGTATTTATCCCTGTGTTTCCTGTCTCTCTGTACCAGTGTATTTATCCCTGTGTTTCCTGTCTCTCTGTACCAGTGTATATATCCCTGTGTTTCCTGTCTCTCTGTACCAGTGTATATATCCCTGTGTTTCCTGTCTCTCTGTGCCAGTGTATTTATCCCTGTGTTTCCTGTCTCTCTGTACCAGTGTATTTATCCCTGTGTTTCCTGTCTCTCTGGGCCAGTGTATTTATCCCTGTGTTTCCTGACTTCGTACCAGTAGTGCACGACATTGACATACATGGAAAATATGAACCATGTATACTGTCTGTATTGCTTGTAATTGATATAAGTCAACATCTAAATACTAAGTATTTTTACATAAAATGTTACGGCTCTATTGTTTTAAATGAACAATAATGTTGTCAGACGCGTGAACATTGAATGAATAACATGCACATGAACATCAAATCAAATCAAAGGCCTGATTGGTGGAGTGCTGCAGAGATGGTTGTCTTTCTGGAAGGTTCTCCCATCTCCACAGAGGAACGCTAGAGCTCTGTCAGAGTGACCATAGTGTTCTTGGTCACCTCCCTGACCATGGCCCTTCTCCCCCGATTGCTCAGTTTGGCCGGGCGGCCAGCTCTAGGAAGAGTCTTGGTGGTTCCAAACTTCTTCCATTTAAGAATGATGGAGGCCACTGTGTTCTTGAGGACCTTAAATGCTGCATAAATGTTTTGGTACCCTTCCCCAGATCTGTGCATTGTCACAATCCTGTCTCGGAGCTCTACAGACAATACCGTCGACCTCATGGCTTGGTTTTTACTCTGACATGCACCTGTCAACTGTGGGACCTTATATAGACAGGTGTGTTGCCTTTCCAAATCATGTCCAATCTATTGAATTTTACCACAGGTGGACTCAAATCAAGTTGTAGAAACGTCTCAAGGATGATCAATGGAAACAGGATGCGCCTGAGCTCAATTTCGAGTCTCATAGCAAAGGGTCTGAATACTTATATAAATAAGGTATTTCTGTTTTTTATTTGTAATAAATTTGCAAACATTTTCTAAAAACCTGTTTTCACTTTGTCGTTATGGGGTATACTGCGTGTAGATTGATTGAGGGAAAAAATAAATGTATTCTATTTTTTTTTTAAATTAGGCGTAATTAATGTAACAAAATGTGAAACAAGTCGAGTGGTCTGAATACTTCCCGAATGTTCTGTACATTGCCAAAGCAAACATATAAAAACAAATCTGGTCTTCCTTGAAACATTTAGGAAAATAATCACGGCCTCTAAATCTTCCAGCTGTCTACTGGATCCTATTCCAGCTAAACTCTTCCTGTGCTTGGCCCTCCTATATTGAATATTATAAATGTCTCCCTATCCTCTGGATGTGTACCAAACACACTAAAAGAGGCAGTAATAAAGCCTCTCTTGAAAAAGCCAAAACTTGACCTGGAAAATGTTTAACTATCGGCCTATATCGAATCTCCCATTCCTGTCATTTTTTGGGGGGGTGGGGGGGAACTGATGCTCAGCAATTCACTGCCTCCCTGAGGACAAACAATGTATACGATCTGCTCCAGTCTAGTTTTAGACCCAATCATAGAACTGAGACCACAATCGTGAAGCTGGTAAATCACCTTTTAATGGCATCAGACTGAGGCTCTGCGTCTATTCTCGTGCTCCTAGACCTTTTTGTGCTGCTTTCGACGCCATTGATCACCACATTATTTTCGGGAAAGATTGGAAACCGTAATTGGTCTACGTGGACAAGAGCTGGCCTAGTTTAGATCCTGTATGTTCGGGAAAGATATCAGTTTGTCTCTGTGGATGATGGTTTGTCCTCTGACAAATCAATGGTAGGTTTCAGAGTTCTTCAAAATTCCATTCTAGGACCACTGTTGTCTTTGTGATGTCATCTGGAAACACAATATGTCAACTTTCCCTGCAATGCAGACAACACGCAACCGGAACAGTCTTAGCACCTTATGTTCTATCTAAGAACATTAAACGGTTCTTTGGTTCTTTTTGGGCCGATTCCAGGCTGTATCACAACCGGCCGTGATTGGGAGTCCCATAGGGCGACGCACACCCGTGTTTGGGCCGGTGTAGACCGTCATTATAAATAAGAATTTGTCCTTTAACTGACTTGCCTAGTTAAATAAAGGTTAAATTAAAAAAAAAAATACTAAAAAAGTGTATTTAAAAAAAATCTGTCCCAAGAAACAAAGCGATCTGTTGTCAGATCTCACAATGAATCTCTACGGTTGTACAGTCGTCTCAACTAAAACTGTGAAGGAACTCTGGACCCTGATCTCTCCATCGATGAACATATAAAAAATTGTTCAAGAACAGACTTTTTTTCATCTCGTAACAATTGCAAAAATACAGAAGCTTTTTGTCCAAATGTGATGCAGAAAGGCTAATGCTAATGCTTTTGTCACTTCAAGACTAGACTACTGCAATGCTCTACTTTCCGGCTACCAGGATAAGGCACTAAATAAACTTCAGCTACTGCTAAATACGGCTGACAGAATCTTGACAGACAGATTATTTCACTTATAATTTACTGTGTCACAATTCCAGTAAATTGACTGTGCCTTTAAAGAGCTTGGAAAATTCCAGAAAATGATGTCATGGCTTTAGAAGCTTCTGATAGGCTAATTGACATCATTTGAGTCAATTGGAGGTGTACCAGTGGATGTATTTCAAGGCTTACCTTCAAACTCAGTGCCTCTTTGCTTGACATCAAAAGAAATCAGCCAAGACCTCAGAAATAAAATTGTAGACCTCCACAAGTCTGGTTCCTCATTGGGAGCAATTTCCAAACGCCTGAAGGTACCATGTTCATCTGTATGAACACCATGCTCAGTAAGGAGACGCATTCTGTCTCCTAGAGATGAACGTACTTTGGTGCAAAAAGTGCAAATCAATCCCATAACAACAGCAAAGGACCTTGTGAAGATGCTGTAGGAAACAGGTACAAAAATATCTATATCCACAGTAAAACAAGTCCTATATTGACATATCCTGAAAGGCCGCTCAGCAAGGAAGAAGCCACTGCTCCAAAACCGCCATTAAAAAGCCAGACTATGGTTTGCAACTGCACATGGGGACAAAGATCGTACTTTTCGTACAAAATCATACAAAAATATAACTGTACGGCCATAATGACCATCGTTATGTTTGGAGGAAAAAGAGGGAGGCTTGCAAGTCGAAGAACACCAACCCAACTGTGAAGCATTAATCTAGTACTGAAAGCATAAGCTACATATAGCTAGCACAGCAGTGCTTTTGAATGTGATGAGTAGTTGACTCAAAGAGAGAGAAAAACAATAGCTGAACAGTTTTTAACAAATGTATTTATTTTTTTCACTTTCAGTTTTACTTACTTAGCTAGCAAATGCAGCTAGCTAGTTTAGCCTACTGAAACACGCTGCTCAAACAGAGGGATGCTATATTAGCTAGCTGGCTATAACAGAGGGATGCTATGTTAGCTAGCTGGCTATAACAGAGGGATGCTATGTTAGCTAGCTGGCTATAACAGAGGGATGCTATGTTAGCTAGCTGGCTATAACAGAGGGATGCTATGTTAGCTAGCTGGCTATAACAGAGGGATGCTATGTTAGCTAGCTGGCTATAACAGAGGGATGCTATGTTAGCTAGCTGGCTATGGCTATCCAACACAACGCTGGAACTGTTCCAAGTCAAGGCAAGCTTTTGGTTTTACAAATGTATTGCCGCCGGGTCCAGCCGGTGTAAGTGGTAAACTGCTTTCTGACTGCACACTGTAACTTTACTGCATGATCGTGACAGGTTTACTAAAGTGTTAGTTCTAGTAGGAAGTCCACTAACATAAATAACAGCAATGAAAACAAGAAAGCATCCCCAGAAAAGTGCACAAAATAACTCACATTAACATACGTAGCTTCAGAAACAAGGTTCATGAAACGATCACAATATAGTAGCATATCTAGGAAAACCAAAGTTCCAAAGGCAGGGCCTAATATAGTGTATACGGTCATACAATAAGTTTTGTAGTGATTCCTATGTTGTTGATGTAAAGCATATCTGTTGGTCCGTGGTGTGTAATGAGGAGAAATCAGACTTGACACATTTATAAAATTGTTAATCCCAGTTACCAATAAACATCCACCCATTAAGAAAATGACTGTAAAAACTGCCGAATCTCTATGGATTGATGAGGAATTGAGAAATTGCATGGTTGGCGACCCGTCATTCAGTGGTTTTGAGCCCCACATTTTTATATATATAAAAAAATATTATAATAATATATACATATTTTTTGGCTTGCCTGTTTTGCATGTTATTTTGGCATTAATACGTGTCACATATCAGTTTTCAAAAATAATGTAAAAAACAATATTTATCATTGAGTTAATAAAGCCGAATACACACATGGTCTCTTTTTTTGTTTTCTTGAGTTCCGGCAGCTCCATAATGCATGTGTTTCAGCCTAGCTCAGTGCTAGGGTAGCCTAGTGGTTAGAGTGTAGAGGTGGCAGGGTAGCCTAGTGGTTAGAGTGTAGAGGCGGCAGGGTAGCCTAGTGGTTAGAGCGTTGGACTAGTAACCGAAAGGTTGCAAGTTTGAATCCCCAAGCTGACAAGGTACAAATCTGTCGTTCTGCCCCTGAACAGGCAGTTAACCCAGTGTTCCTAGGCCGTCATTGAAAATAAGAATTTATTCTTAAGTGACTTGCCTGGTAAAATAAAGGTAAAATAAAAAAAAATGTAAAAATTCTGTGGTGGTGGGGTGAGCCGGCAAAAAATAGGAGTATTGCGCTGTGATTGGCTCAGTGTTCTATTACTCAAAGGGACATTACATGATCGTGAAGTTTATGTCCTTACCTTAGAGTTATATTACAAGTGCCTTTCCAATAAGGTCATTGGCCACAGATAAAATGACGTCAAATCACGTTATATGTCCAGCAACTTTGATTGGACTGATTTTGTCAACATCTTGCTTTCAAAGTCTTAGCTGGCATTCATCATCACGATGTCGACAATCTACTGGCAAATCCTTTTTAATCCTTGTCATGTGACGAGAAATAATGAAGATAAATTATAGATGAAACGTATTGGTGCTCATCGGCCATTGGACATAAAGATTACACAACAAGTTGGAAATCGCAAATTCAACAATGAGTCGTTTGGAAGGAGCTAACTGCGAGCAGTGCAAAGCAACCAATAGCCTGCTATTCAATGGAGTGGCTGTGCGTGTTTTTTTCAGTGCCCACCATAAATCCAGAGAATGCCAGACTTTGATGACAAAACCGCCGTGCCAACTTCCTGTTCAAGTGAGCACAGCACAACAAGGTGAGTCCAAAAATGTCTTGTATGCTGCTGCATAAATTATGTAATTTGCCAGGGAGATGTGTATACTGTAGATAAGAAAGTAATACTAAGTGTATGTTGTGTAGTAAGCTGTTAGTAGCCCATGTGCCTCACCCTAATAAATTGGTCTATTTTCACCTCTTAATTTCGCCTAATGTTACTGTTCTGACCCGGTGATTCTTCACATGTAGCCTATAACCTGTTTTTTGAGAAATGTCATCTAATACGAGGTTTAATTGTCTGCTTATATGACCCCTTTATTTATCCTACGGTTTTGACTTGGTGTTCAGGGAGAACACTGTAAGAGTACACTTCAAAAGTGCTGAACACTTCCGTCGTCTGTCGCTCATTAATGTCTTAATCGAAAATGACGTAATGCCTCTTATGCCACTCATCGTTCCCTTTTGCTATAGTTTGTACAGCTCAATTGTCAGTAGAAACCGCAACAGGCAAAGCAAGTCGACCATATCAGCTGTGTTTTGAAAAGGCAGTAAATCAGGCTGAATGATCTGTTTCACTGCCAGAAAATGCTCTGCTGATAGCGAGGTATAGCGGTGGTAAGGATTCACTGCATGGTGCTGGAAAGAAAGCTGTTGTTGGGACAGCTTTATGTAGACCCTAACGGTTTGTGGGCACCACTTGACGCCGTTATAGTGCAATTAATGTACTGTTTAGTGTTGTGTAGTGTCTTCGCTGGCCCCCACCAAGATTTAAATGCTAAAATCACCACTGGTTGAGAGGGATGAGGCAAATAAGTCTGGCTGCACAACCGATTGGCAAACGTACTGCAAATTGAGAAATCATGTGACTAAACTGAATAAAAAGAAGAGGAAACTACACTATGAAACAAAGATAAATAATATGAAGATGTAAAAAAACCTTTGGAGCATCAATTACATTTTGGGGGAAAAAAAGCTCAACTCAACTCCATCATTCATTGAATCAGAGGCTCATTCATTACAAAAATCGACTGATATTGCCAACTAGTTTAATTTTTTTTTTAAAAATTTTTATTTTTAATTTTGGCAATATAAGCAAACTTAGGCATGACATGCCAGCAACAAATGCTGACATTTTGAATTCTGTAAAGTGAACGAGGAAGAGGTGAAAAAATGATTGTTGTCTATCAACAATGACAAGCCACAGGGGTCTGACAACTTGGATGGAAAATTACTGAGGGTAATAGCGGACGATATTGCCACTCCTATTTGCCATATATTAAATTTAAGCCCACTAGAGAGCGTGTGCCCTCAGGCCTTTAGGGAAGTTAAAGTCATTCAGTTACCCAAGAATAGTAAAGCCCCCTTTACTGGCTCAAATAACCGACAAATCAGCCTGTTACCAACCCTCAGTAAACTTCTGGAAGTGATTGTGTTTGACCAGATACAATGTTGTTCTACAGTAAACAAATTGACAACAGACTTTCAGCGCGCTTCCAGGGAAGGACACTCAACAAGCACAGCACTTACACAAAATAATGACTGACGATTGGCTGAGAGAAAAATGATGAGAAAAAGATTGCGGGGGGCTGTTTTGTTAGACTTCACTGTGGCTTTTGACATTATCGATCATAGTCTGCTGCTGAAAAAACGTATGTGTTATGGCTTTACACCCCCTGCTATAATGTGGATAAAGAGTTACCTGTCTAACAGAAAACAGAGGGTGTTATGGCTTTACACCCCCTGCTATAATGTGGATAAAGAGTTACCTGTCTAACAGAAAACAGAGGGTGTTATGGCTTTACACCCCCTGCTATATTGTGGATAAATAGTTACCTGTCTAACAGAACACAGAGGGTGTTATGGCTTTACACCCCCTGCTATAATGTGGATAAAGAGTTACCTGTCTAACAGAACACAGAGGGTGTTATGGCTTTACACCCCCTGCTATAATGTGGATAAAGAGTTACCTGTCTAACAGAAAACAGAGGGTGTTATGGCTTTACACCCCCTGCTATATTGTGGATAAATAGTTACCTGTCTAACAGAACACAGAGGGTGTTATGGCTTTACACCCCCTGCTATAATGTGGATAAAGAGTTACCTGTCTAACAGAACACAGAGGGTGTTATGGCTTTACACCCCCTGCTATAATGTGGATAAAGAGTTACCTGTCTAACAGAAAACAGAGGGTGTTATGGCTTTACACCCCCTGCTATATTGTGGATAAAGAGTTACCTGTCTAACAGAACACAGAGGGTGTTATGGCTTTACACCCCCTGCTATATTGTGGATAAAGAGTTACCTGTCTAACAGAACACAGAGGGTGTTATGGCTTTACACCCCCTGCTATATTGTGGATAAAGAGTTACCTAACAGAACACAGAGGGTGTTATGGCTTTACACCCCCTGCTATAATGTGGATAAAGAGTTACCTGTCTAACAGAACACAGAGGGTGTTCTGGCTTTACACCCCCTGCTATAATGTGGATAAATAGTTACCTGTCTAACAGAACACAGAGGGTGTTATGGCTTTACACCCCCTGCTATAATGTGGATAAAGAGTTACCTGTCTAACAGAACACAGAGGGTGTTCTGGCTTTACACCCCCTGCTATAATGTGGATAAATAGTTACCTGTCTAACAGAACACAGAGGGTGTTCTGGCTTTACACCCCCTGCTATATTGTGGATAAATAGTTACCTGTCTAACAGAACACAGAGGGTGTTATGGCTTTACACCCCCTGCTATAATGTGGATAAAGAGTTACCTGTCTAACAGAACACAGAGGGTGTTATGGCTTTACACCCCCTGCTATATTGTGGATAAATAGTTACCTGTCTAACAGAACACAGAGGGTGTTATGGCTTTACACCCCCTGCTATAATGTGGATAAAGAGTTACCTGTCTAACAGAACACAGAGGGTGTTATGGCTTTACACCCCCTGCTATATTGTGGATAAAGAGTGACCTGTCTAACAGAACACAGAGGGGGTTCTTTAATGGAAGCCTCTCCAACATAATCCAGGTAGAATCAGGAATTCCCCAGGGCATCGGTTTCGGCCCCTTACATTGAGTAAGGCCAGTGTGTCTATGTATTTTGATGACTCAACACTGTACACGTCAGCTACGACAGCGAATGAAATGACTGCAACACTGAACAAAAAGCTGCAGTTAGTTTCAGAATAGGTGGCAAGGAATAAGTTAGTCCTAAATATTTCAAAACCAAAAGCATTCACGAAACCCTAAACCTCAATCTTGTACTAAATAATGTAGAAATTGAGCAAATGGAGGTGACTATAAACTGCTTGGAGTAACCCTGGATTGTAAACTGTCATGGTCAAAACGTATTGATGCAACAGTAGCTATGATGGGGAGAAGTCTGTCTGTAATAAAGTGCTGCTCTACCTTCTTAACAACACTATCAACAAGGCAGGTCCTACAGGCTCTAGTTTCTACCTTCCAGACCACACTATCAACAAGGCAGGTCCTACAGGCTCTAGTTTCTACCTTCTTAACAACACTATCAACAAGGCAGGTCCTACAGGCCCTAGTTTCTACCTTCTTAACAACACTATCAACAAGGCAGGTCCTACAGGCTCTAGTTTCTACCTTCTTAACAACACTATCAACAAGGCAGGTCCTACAGGCCCTCGTTTATACCTTCTCAACAGCACTATCAACAAGGTAGGTCCTACAGAACCTAGTTTCTACCTTCTTAACAACACTATAAACAAGGCAGGTCCTACAAGCCCTAGTTTCTACCTTCTTAACAACACTATCAACAAGGCAGGTCCTACAGGCCCTAGTTTCTACCTTCTTAACAGCACTATCAACAAGGCAGGACTACTGTTCAGTCGTGTGGTCAGGTGCTGGCCCTTGGATGTAATAATATAATATAATAAATAATAATATAATAATAATAATAATAATAATATATATATATGCCATTTAGCAGACGCTTTTATCCAAAGCGACTTACAGTCATGTGTGCATACATTCTACGTATGGGTGGTCCCGGGAATCGAACCCACTACCCTGGCGTTACAAGCGCCATGCTCTACCAACTGAGCTACAGAAGGAGCTAATATTAATAATATATACATGTATGTCAATCTCTCCTGGATGAAAGTGGAGGAGAGATTGACTTCATAACTACTTGTATTTGTGAGAGGTGTTTGCAAGCTGAAGGTACCGATCTGCCTGTTTAAACTACTAGCACACAGCTCAGACACCCATCCATACCCCACAAGACATGCCACCAGAGGTCTGTTCACAGTCCCCAAGTCCAGAACAGACTATGGGAGGCGCACAGTACTACATAGAGCCGTGACTACATTCAACATCAGGTAACTGATGCAAATAGTAGAATCATCTTTTTTTTTTTTTACGGTTTGGCTTGAAAAGTTTTTGTTGTTGCCTGGTCACATACAGCTGATGAGTTGTGCATTGAAGTCCACAAGCGATGGGAAGAGGTGAGGGGAGGAGAGCGCGTAGATGCGAGAAGGAATTATGCAACGTGGCTGCTATGAAAATGATCTGAGCTCATGTGTGATTAGGGGTGTATTCATTCTGCCGATTCTGTTGGAAAACGTTTCATAAACGGAAGCAAACGGAACAGAACAGGGGATAAACATACCTGAATTTGTCCAATAGAAACTCTCCTTTGCAACTGTTGGACTAAGGATTACTTTCTATATCAGCTAGACGCAGGCAAGAGAGTGCAAGATGGTATTGAATGTCACTGTCTGTCACCTCAAATTTGTCTCTCGACCTGTGTGCACCTACGTTGTAAACTGTCATTCATAGGCCAGGTTGTAGCAACCTCGTGATGGGTATCGGGGAACATTAGAGTGTCACGTAGTAGCCTAAACCTATTGTTGTTACATTGAACTGGGTAAATGGAATATGAATGACAGTCATCCAATATGCTGTGATAGAAATAAGACCCTGGTGTGATAAACCCTTGCTGGATTCTCTGCCTCTGATCCGATCACGGGGGCTGAGTCACTGGCTCGCTCGCACTCCTCCATCCTTCCTGTCCTTGGGCTCGTGCGGTGGGGGGAGATCTTCGTGGGCTGTACTCGGCCTTGTCTCATTGTTGTAAGTTAGTGGTCTGTTGATATCCTTTTAGTGGTGTGAGGGCTGTGCTTTGCCAAAGTGGGTGGGGTTATATCCTGCCTTGTTGTTGTCCCCTCCCGTCTCCGTCTCAGTCTCATGTATCTATGCTGCAATACTCTATGTGCCGGGGGGGCTAGGGTCAGTCTGTTATATTTGGTGTAATTCTCCTGCGTGATCATAGATAGAGTGATGGGAGAATTAGAGGGAGCCTTTCTCCCTCCCCTCCCGGAGGACCTGAGCCCTAGAACCATGCCTCAAGACGACCTGGCCTGACAACTCCTTGCTGTCTCCGTCCCCAGTCCACCTGGTCCCCAGTCCACCCGGTCCCCAGTCCACCCGGTCCCCAGTACACCCGGTCCCCAGTCCACCCGGTCCCTAGTCCACTTGGTCCCCAGTCCACCTGGTCCCTAGTCCACCTGGTCCCCAGTCCCTAGTCCACCTGGTCCCCAGTCTCTAGTCCACCTGGTCCCCAGTCCACCTGGTCCCTAGTCCACCTGGTCCCTAGTCCCCCGGGTCCATAGTCCACCTGGTCCCCAGTCCACCTGGTCCCTAGTCCACCTGGTCCCCAGTCCCTTGTCAGCTCAGGGATTTGAACTTGCAACCTTTCGGTTACTAGTCCAACGCTCTAACCACTAGGCTACCCTGCCCCCCTCTACACTCTAACCACTAGGCTACCCTGCCCCCCTCTACACTCTACACTCTAACCACTAGGCTACCCTGCCCCCCTCTACACTCCAGAGTCCATAAGGTACAGAATGGCAGGCAGTCTCAGTAATCCAGACCAGAGTCCATAAGGTACAGAACGGCAGGCAGTCTCAGTAATCCACACCAGAGTCCATAAGGTACAGAACGGCAGGCAGTCTCAGTAATCCAGACCAGAGTCCATAAGGTACAGAACAGCAGGCAGTCTCAGTAATCCAGACCAGAGTCCATAAGGTACAGAACGGCAGGCAGTCTCAGTAATCCACACCAGAGTCCATAAGGTAGGCAGTCTCAGTAATCCAGACCAGAGTCCATAAGGTACAGAACGGCAGGCAGTCTCAGTAATCCAGACCAGAGTCCATAAGGTACAGAACGGCAGGCAGTCTCAGGGTCAGGGCAGGCAGAGGTCAGTAATCCAGACCAGAGTCCATAAGGTACAGAACGGCAGGCAGGCTCTGGGTCCAGGCAGGCAGAATTGTCAAAACCGGGGAAACTAGGGAACAGAACTTGAGAAAAGCAGGGAGACGGGAAAAACACTCTGATGAGACCTGACAACACAAGACGAACTGGCAACAGACAAACAGAGAACACTGGTATAAATACACTGGGGATAATGGGGAAGATGGGCGACACATGGAAGGGGGTGGAGACGAGCACAAAGACAGGTGAAACAGATGTGACACGTGAGTCATGTGTCCAAAGGTGGAATTACCAATTACCAGAATTACCCAGAATCCCCTGGGGCCCTTTGGTAAATATGCAAATAGATTTTCTTCACATGCCTGTCAGTAAAAACAATAAATATATGTTGCTAATGATTGACAGTGGAAGTTTCCCCCCCACCTCGAGTGATAGATGTGTCTTGCTGTTGTTGTTTTCTTTGTCTTTGCTTCAATAACACATCTCACCAGCTTGGGTCTGCTGGATCCTGGGGATGTCTCCCTGAGGATTGGCCCTCTGACTCCTTAACCTGTAACTCTGCAGTGAGATCGCCAAGATGATAAAGGGAGTATAAAGACAGTTTGGGACGAGGAAATGGTTTCGACTGTGTGTTCTTATTCTCTTTGACATTTATTTTAGAAATCTGTATTAAGAATATTAGTAGTAGTAAACATTAGTCATACAGTAATAATAATAATAATAATGATTAGGAAAGGTGAGGCTTCTAGAGACAGAGCTATGCCCCTACAATGTGAGAAGAGACATTAGATTGTAGCGTGGGCCAACCTTGCCTCAATCTCATTCTGATCAAGGTTGGTGTGAAACTGTTATAACATGCTCTCTCTCTTCCCTGTGAAAGTCAATATGCGTGTGCCCTGGACCAGATTCAGGAGATCTCTAGAAACGTAGAGAAAATAGGCAATGCTAAAAGAACGGCTTAAATTGGCTCTGCAAACGGAGAGGCTCTTGACGATCTGTTGGCATGTCCAAGGGGACACTTGTCCAATCATTGGCGATGAATGTTGTACTCTTCTAATATAACTGATCTCGCCGAATACATTGCCACTGTTGCTAAGAATAATTCCCCACAATCAGAGTGGAACTGTCAGTCTCTCTCTGTCAGTCTCTCTCTCTGTCAGTCTCTCTCTGTTAGTCTCTCTCAGAGCCTGCAACTTGGTTGGAATCCCTGTTTGGGAAGTTGGAGATCACAAATGTGTTTTTTTTTTCTTCTTAGTTTGTCTAAATTGTGTTATTTAACAGCTGTGTGTGTGTGTTCGTGATCAATTCACTCCCGTTAATAGAAGTATAACCTTTATTATGATAATAATAATATGCTAATTGGATGGTACAACCCAGAATGAAGGGTTTGAAATGATAAAGTGTCTGTTTTTTTTCTGTGCTGATTTCCTTTAGGAGTATAGAATGTTTTAATATTCTAAATGCTTACATAAAAATGTAACAATTATTATAATAATTATATATGGATAAGGATCCATAAGAGGATGGAATGTGATGGACATTTTTATGTTTGTGCTTTTCTATAAACCAATTTCTGTGTTCATGCAAGTGACTGACTGAACGAATCCTCACTTTCAGTATCTTTGATTTGTAAGTACGCCCAGAACCTTGTTTTGAGAACAAAATATATCTCAGGTTCAAGGTCTCAGCTTAGAGAGAATAAGCCTTGTGAGGTTTTGGTCTGTCACATGCAAGACCTAGTAATGGTCGGTCACATGAATGAAGCAAATGTTAACCTCTCTGGGACGCTTACGTCCCACTTGGCCAATAGCCAGGGAAAATGCAGAGTGCCAAATTCAAATAAAATACTATAAAAATACAAAAAAATCTGACTTTCATTAAATCACACATTTAAGATACCAAATGAAACCTACACTCATTGTGAATCCAGCCAACATGTTAGATGTCAAAAAAGGCTTTTCGGCGAAAGCATAAGATGCTATTATCTGATGATAGCACAACAGTAAACAAAGAGAGAGTAGCATATTTCAACCCTGCAGGCGCTACACAAAACGCAGAAATAAAATATAAATCATGCCTTACCTTTGACAAGCTTCTTTTGTTGGCATTCCAATATGTCCCATAAACATCACAATTGGTCCTTTTGTTCGATTAATTCCGTGGATATATACCCAAAATGTCAATTTATTTGGCGCGTTTGATCCAGAAAAACACAGCTTTCAATTGCGCAACGTCACTACAAAATATCTCAAAAGTTACCTGTAAACTTTGCCAAAACATTTCAAACTACTTTTGTAATAAAACTTTAGGTATTTTTAAACGTTAATAATCGATAAAATTGAAGACGGGACTATCTGTGTTCAATACAGGAAGACAACAAACTCACGCTACTTTTCGAGTCGATATGCCTCTCTCAAAAAGTACACTTCAGGTGACACTCATTCAAGATGGCCGTACTTCTTCATTACACAAAGGATTAACCTCAACCAATTTCTAAAGACTGGTGACATCCAGTGGAATGTGATAGGAACTGCAAACAAGTCCCTTAGAAATCTGGTTTCCCAATGAAAAATTGAATAGACAGTGACCTCAAAAATAAAATCTGAATGGTTTGTCCTCTGGGTTTTGCCTGCTACATAAGTTCTGTTATACACACAGACATGATTCAAACCGTTTTTAGAAACTTCAGAGTGTTTTCTATCCAAATCTATTAATAATACGCATATCTTATATTCCGGGGATGAGTAGCGGGAAGTTGAATTTGGGCACGCTATTTATCCAAAAGTGAAAATGCTGTCCCCTACCCCGAAGAAGTTAATGATGAATTAATTACGAATGAGTAAGCTCAATCGTGCAAATATAACTTGTATACAAGGGAACTAACGGGACTGCCTCGTTCACTCTGGTGCGTCAAGTTTGTTGGAACCTCCCCGACAAACCCACAGAGGGTTCTAGCTGAAACCACAAAAGGGTGCTCCTATGGGGACAACCAGAGAACCCTTTGGAACCATGTTTTTCTAAGAGTGTCGCCTAGCTTAGCGGTTGTCCTCCTAAATGTAGTGAAAGACCAAGAAAATAGCTGACTGTTCTCTCTCTCCTTCTTTTCGAGTGTTCTCTCACTTATTGAGGTTGCTGACGAGAGTTTTGCTATGTTTTCTCCTCTGGAGTCCTGTTGGCTAACTGGTTAGGTGGTTAGCTGGTTAGGTGGCTAGTGGTAGAGGTTTTTCTCCTATTGGGCTTTTTGTGAAGTTTTGATCTCTATAAAAAGATTTCAGGAGCTATGCTGTTGATCATGCTCTCTCTCTCCCTCTCTCTCTGTCTCTCTCTCTCTCTCTCTCTCTCTCTCTCTATCTCGCTGTCTTTCTCTCTCTCTCTGTCTCTGTCTGTCTCTCTCTATCTCGCTGTCTTTCTCTTTCTCTCTCCCTCTCTCTCTCTCTGTCCCTCTGTCTCTCTGTCTCTCTCTCTATCTCTGTCTGTCTGTCTGTCTGTCTGTCTGTCTGTCTGTCTGTCTGTCTGTCTGCCTGTCTGCCTGTCTGCCTGTCTGCCTGTCTGCCTGTCTCTCTCTCTCTTTCTCTCTCTTTCTCTGTCTCTGTCTCTGTCTCTGTCTCTCTCTCTATCTATCTCTGTCTCTGTCTGTCTCTCTCTCTCTCTCTCTCTCTCTCTCTCTCTGTCTCTCAATTCAAGTCAATTTACTTTATTGACATGGCAAGTTAAATTACTTACATTGTCAAGGTATACATATAACAAAAATGGTGGGACCAACAGCAATAATAATAGTAGTAGTGGATAATAGATTAAGGCAATAGTAGTAGAGCAGTCACAACCTGACTGAGAAGCAACATGACATGATATGAAAGCTAAAACAAAAATAAATGGGAAATATTATTGACATTACATTGCCCTTTTCAATGGCAGTCCCTCATGTTGTGGCAGGGGGACACATATCGGCTGCCAAAACACATTTTGGCTTTTCACCCAATAAATATGAGTTTTTTCTTCATTATTAAGTTTCAAATTCTTTGTATTGAATTATAATTTTGGGAAATAAATATTCTCTTAGGTCTGAGTATTTTTCACAGTGTAATAGGAAATGCAGCTCTATCTCTACCTCTCCCCTGGAGCAGAGTGAGCACAGCCTGTCCTCTCTGGGCAGCCATGTTGGTCTGTGACGACCGGTCTCTATAGCCAGACTGTTCTCTCCGGGCAGCCAGGTTTGTCTGTGACGACCGGTCTCTACAGCCAGACTGTCCTCTCTGGGCAGTCAGACTGTCCTCTCTGGGCAGCCAGGTTTGTCTGTGACAACCGGTCTCTATAGCCAGACTGTCCTCTCTGGGCAGCCAGGTTTGTCTGTGACGACCGGTCTCTATAGCCAGACTGTCCTCTCTGGGCAGCCAGGTTTGTCTGTGACGACCGGTCTCTATAGCCAGACTGTCCTCTCTGGGCAGCCAGGTAGGTCTGTGACGACCGGTCTCTATAGCCAGACTGTCCTCTCTGGGCAGCCAGGTTTGTCTGTGACGACCGGTCTCTATAGCCAGACTGTCCTCTCTGGGCAGCCAGGTTTGTCTGTGATGACCGGTCTCTATAGCCAGACTGTCCTCTCTGGGCAGCCAGGTTTGTCTGTGACGACCGGTCTCTACAGCCAGACTGTCCTCTCTGGGCAGTCAGACTGTCCTCTCTGGGCAGCCAGGTTTGTCTGTGACAACCGGTCTCTATAGCCAGACTGTCCTCTCTGGGCAGCCAGGTAGGTCTGTGACGACCGGTCTCTATAGCCAGACTGTCCTCTCTGGGCAGCCAGGTTTGTCTGTGACGACCGGTCTCTATAGCCAGACTGTCCTCTCTGGGCAGCCAGGTTTGTCTGTGATGACAGGTCTCTATAGCCAGACTGTCCTCTCTGGGCAGCCAGGTTTGTCTGTGACGACCGGTCTCTATAGCCAGACTGAGCTCTCTGGGCAGCCAGGTTTGTCTGTGACGACCGGCCTCTACAGCCAGACTGTCCTCTCTGGGCAGCCAGGTTTGTCTGTGACGACCGGTCTCTATAGCCAGACCGTCCTCTCTGGGCAGTCAGGTTTGTCTGTGATGACCGGTCTCTATAGCCAGACTGTCCACTCTGGGCAGCCAGGTTTGTCTGTTACGACCGGTCTCTATAGCCAGACTGTCCTCTCTGGGCAGCCAGGTAGGTCTGTGACGACCGGTCTCTATAGCCAGACTGTCCTCTCTGGGCAGCCAGGTTTGTCTGTGATGACCGGTCTCTATAGCCAGACTGTCCTTCTCAAGGTCTGTGCAGTCCTATAGCCAGACTGTCCTCTCTGGGCAGCCAGGTTTGTCTGTGACGACCGGTCTCTATAGCCAGACTGTCCTCTCTGGGCAGCCAGGTTTGTCTGTGATGACCGGTCTCTATAGCCAGACTGTCCTCTTGGGCAGCCAGGTTTGTCTGTGACGACCGGTCTCTACAGCCAGACTAATTTCTGGGCAGTCAGACTGTCCTTCTGGGCAGCCAGGTTTATGACAACCGGTAAATATAGCCAGACTGTCCTCTCTGGGCAGCCAGGTGGTATTTGTCACCGGTCTCTATAGCCAGACTGTCCTCTCTGGGCAGCCAGGTTTGTCTGTGACGACCGGTCTCTATAGCCAGACTGTCCCTCTGGGCAGCCAGGTTTGTCTGTGATGAGCCTATAGCCAGACTGTCCTCTCTGGGCAGCCAGGTTTGTCTGTGACGACCGGTCTCTATAGCCAGACTGAGCTCTCTGGGCAGCCAGGTTTGTCTGTGACGACCGGCCTCTACAGCCAGACTGTCCTCTCTGGGCAGCCAGGTTTGTCTGTGACGACCGGTCTCTATAGCCAGACCGTCCTCTCTGGGCAGTCAGGTTTGTCTGTGATGACCGGTCTCTATAGCCAGACTGTCCACTCTGGGCAGCCAGGTTTGTCTGTTACGACCGGTCTCTATAGCCAGACTGTCCTCTCTGGGCAGCCAGGTTGGTCTGTGACGACCGGTCTCTATAGCCAGACTGTCCTCTCTGGGCAGCCAGGTTTGTCTGTGATGACCGGTCTCTATAGCCAGACTGTCCTCTCTGGGCAGCCAGGTAGGTCTGTGACGACCGGTCTCTATAGCCAGACTGTCCTCTCTGGGCAGCCAGGTTTGTCTGTGACGACCGGTCTCTATAGCCAGACTGTCCTCTCTGGGCAGCCAGGTTTGTCTGTGATGACCGGTCTCTATAGCCAGACTGTCCTCTCTGGGCAGCCAGGTTTGTCTGTGACGACCGGTCTCTAGAGCCAGACTGAGCTCTCTGGGCAGCCAGGTTTGTCTGTGACGACCGGCCTCTACAGCCAGACTGTCCTCTCTGGGCAGCCAGGTTTGTCTGTGACGACCGGTCTCTATAGCCAGACCGTCCTCTCTGGGCAGTCAGGTTTGTCTGTGATGACCGGTCTCTATAGCCAGACTGTCCTCTCTGGGCAGCCAGGTTTGTCTGTTACGACCGGTCTCTATAGCCAGACCGTCCTCTCTGGGCAGTCAGGTTTGTCTGTGATGACCGGTCTCTATAGCCAGACTGTCCTCTCTGAGCAGCCAGGTTTGTCTGTGACGACCGGCCTCTACAGCCAGACTGTCCTCTCTGGGCAGCCAGGTTTGTCTGTGACGACCGGTCTCTATAGCCAGACTGTCCTCTCTGGGCAGCCAGGTTTGTCTGTGACGACTGGTCTCTATAGCCAGACTGTCCTCTCTGGGCAGCCAGGTTTGTCTGTGACGACCGGTCTCTATAGCCAGACTGTGTTCTCTGAGTCTGTACCTAGTCAATGTTTTCCTCAGTTTTCTATCAGTCACAGTGGTCAGATAGTCTGCCACCATGTACTGTCTGTTTAGAGACAAATAGCGTTGAAGTTACTTAGATTTTTTGTGGTGTCTTTCCAATAGGTGGTATATTTTAGTTTTTTGTTTTGTGATGAGTTGGTTGGGCCAGATGTTCTGAGTGCTGTCCTGAGGCTCTACGGGGTTGGTTTGGGTTAGTGAACTGAGCCTCAGAACCAGCTGGCTGAGTGCTGTCCTGAGGCTCTACGGGGTTGGTTTGGGTTAGTGAACTGAGCCTCAGAACCAGCTGGCTGAGGGACTCTTCTCTGTTTCATCTCTTGACATTGTAGAGCTGTGTGATGGAACATTTTGGGGTCACTTGTTTTTAGATGGTTGTAAAATGTGATGGTTTTTCTATTTGAATGGGGAGTATCAGAACCAGCTGGGCGGAGGATAGTCCTAGTGGTTAGGGGCTGGGCTAGTAACCGTGAAGGTTGCAAGTTCAAATCCCAGCTGACAAGGGACACATCTGTCGTTCTGCCCCTGAACAGGCAGTTATGGAACTGTTTAGGGGTCATTGTTTTTAGATGGTTTATTCTTAACTGACTTGCCTAGTTAAATAAAGGTTAAAAAAAATCTCTACATGGGTTATTTGGAGTTTTTCTATTTTCACTGCATGCAGTATTTTGATTGGATGTTTGTCCCATTTGGTAAATTCATTATTAGAGAGTGGACCCCATACTTCACTGCCATATAGAGCAATTGGTTCTATAACCGATTGGAACATTTTGAGCCAGATTCTAATTGGAATTTAGATTTTAATGTTCCTTTTAATGGCATAGAATGCTCTTCTTGCTTTGTCTCTGAGCTCATTCACAGCCATGTGAAAGCTACCTGTGTTGGTGATATTTAGTCCTAGACACGTGTATTTTTTGGTGTGTTCTAATAGAACTGTGTCCAAATAGAATTTATATTTGTCATCCTGATTTCCTGATCTTTTTTTGAATATCATTATAATCTTGTTTTTTTTAGATTAACGGTCAGAGCCCAGATCTGATTAACGGTCAGAGCCCAGGTCTGACAGAACCTGTGGTTAACGGTCAGAGCCCAGGTCTGACAGAACCTGTGGTTAACGGTCAGAGCCCAGGTCTGACAGAACCTGTGGTTAACGGTCAGAGCCCAGGTCTAACAGAACCTGTGGTTAACGCTCATAGCCCAGGTCTAACAGAACCTGTGGTTAACGGTCAGAGCCCAGGTCTGACAGAACCTGTGCAGATGATCTAGATGCTGTTGTAACCCCTCCTTAGTGGGAGACAGCAGCAACAGGTCATCTGCGTACAGCAGATACTTGATTTCAGTGTTGTGTAGGGTGAGACCAGGTGCTGCCGATTCTTCTAATGTTTTTGCCAGTTCATTAATGTAGATGTGAAATAGTGTTGGACTTGTTGGACAGCCCTGTTTCACTCCACGTCCCTGAGAGAAGAAGTCTGTTTGCTTTCTGCCAATTTTAACCAGACATTTGTTTTTAGTGTACATTGATTTAATAAAATCATATGTTTTCCCTCCAATACCACTTTCTATTAGTTTATAAAAAAGACCTTTGTGCCAAATCGAATCAAATGCTTTCTTGTAGTCTACAAAAAATGAGTAGATTTTGTCTTTGTTTTGGTTGACTTGTTTGTCAATTAGAGTGTGGAGGGTGAAAATGTGGTCTGTCATTTTTTTTAAATCCAGTCCGGCTTAGAACGTTGTGTTCATCTCAATCTGTCTCTCTGTGTCTTTGTCTCTCTGTGTATTTCTCTCTCTCTTTCTCTTTCTCTGTCTCTCTTTCTCTCTCTCTGTCTCTCTCTCTGTCTCTCTCTCTCTCTCTCTCTCTCTCTCTCTCTCTCTCTCTCTCTCTCTCTCTCTCTCTCTCTCTCTCTGTCTCTCTCTGTCTATCTCTCTTTCTCCCTCTCTCTCTCTCTCTCTCTCTCTTTCTCTGTCTCTCTTCTCTGTCTCTGTCTCTCTCTCTCTCTCTCTCTCTCTCTCTCTCTCTCTCTCTCTCTCTCTCTCTTTCTCTGTCTCTGCTCTCTCTCTCTCTCTTTCTCTGTCTCTCTCTGTCTCTCTCTCTCTCTGTCTCTCGCTGTCTGTCTCTGTCTCGCTCTCTCTCTGCATGTCTCTCTCTGTCCCACCCCCCCAAGCAGTCACCAGGGTAAAGCCATTTGCGTCACTACGGTAACAAGTGATTAGTGATGTGTATGCATGGGTTCTATTTAGGTGTCTCTCGCCCACGACTGCCCCTGTTCTAGGTTTGATCCAAAACATTTCCAAACTATGTAAATGTGTCCTTAGATCATGGTGAAAGCCATAATGAGTGATAGGCTACATGCTGTTATTCTGCAGACCTGTGGGTGGGAGGTCTGTGAGTAATAAATCATCGACAGATCCAGTCACGTGTAAAAAAAGGTTCTGACCCAAAAAACGTTCTAATTCCATGAGTCTGGTCTGGCATTCTTTCAGGGTAAATTATTGGATGTGTTGTCATGGTATCCACTGGCTGTCAATCCTCTGAGCATCGTTGATAGCTGATATGCTGGTTGAGCTGTTTCCTGGCAGCTGATAGGCTGGTTGAGCAGTGCCCTGATGGCTGATAGGCTGGTTGAGCAGTTCCCTAGCTACACAGCATTCTCCAGAGTTATACAGGAACGGAGAGGAGAGGAGAGGAGAGGAGAGGAGAGGAGAGGAGAGGAGAGGACAGGAGAGGACAGGACAGGACAGGACAGGAGAGGAGAGGAGAGGAGAGGACAGGAGAGGAGAGGAGAGGAGAGAGGAGAGGAGAGGAGAGGAGAGGAGAGGAGAGGAGAGGAGAGGAGAGGACAGGACAGGACAGGAGAGGAGAGGAGAGGAGAGGAGAGGACAGGACAGGACAGGACAGGACAGGACAGGACAGGAAACCTCTTGTTAGCAGTCTACTGCCAGAGCTCCATCTGGTGGACTGAGCCATTGTTGATTTCCTGCAGGGTTAATTCAACGTCTATTCCTCATCGGTAGTTTAATTGAAATGACGTGGAAACAACATCGATTCAACCAGTGTGTTGTCACACAGAGATGCTCTTTATTTCTCTAGTACCTTATAACGCTTTGCACTGGAACCTTCTGTATTAATTACAGGAATCAGACGGGAACCTTCTGTATTAATTACAGGAATCACACTGGAACCTTCTGTATCAATTACAGGAATCACACTGGAACCGTCTGTATTAATTACAGGAATCACACTGGAACCGTCTGTATTAATTACAGGAATCACACTGGAACCTTCTGTATTAATTACAGGAATCACACTGGAACCGTCTGTATTAATTACAGGAATCAGACTGGAACCTTCTGTATTAATTACAGGAATCACACTGGAACCGTCTGTATTAATTACAGGAATCACACCGGAACCTTCTGTATTAATTGCAGGAATCACACTGGAACCTTCTGTATTAATTACAGGAATCAGACTGGAACCTTCTGTATTAATTACAGGAATCAGACTGGAACCGTCTGTATTAATTACAGGAATCAGACTGGAACCTTCTGTATTAATTACAGGAATCAGACTGGAACCTTCTGTATTAATTACAGGAATCACACTGGAACCGTCTGTATTAATTACAGGAATCACACTGGAACCTTCTGTATTAATTACAGGAATCAGACTGGAACCTTCTGTATTAATTACAGGAATCAGACTGGAACCGTCTGTATTAATTACAGGAATCAGACTGGAACCTTCTGTATTAATTACAGGAGTCTTCCTTGTTTTATTTCATTTAATTTCATTCATGATTTATTTAGTGCTGAATAAAGATGTGTTGTTTATCGATGGAGTATCAAATCAAAGTTTATTTGTCACCTGCACCGAATACAACAGGTCTAGTAGACCTTACAGTGAAATGCTGAATACAACAGGTCTAGTAGACCTTACAGTGAAATGCTGAATACAACAGGTGTTGTAGACCTTACAGTGAAATGCTGAATACAACAGGTGTAGTAGACCTTACAGTGAAATGCTGAATACAACAGGTGTTGTAGACCTTACAGTGAAATGCTGAATACAACAGGTGTAGTAGACCTTACAGTGAAATGCTGAATACAACAGGTGTAGTAGACCTCACAGTGAAATGCTGAATACAACAGGTGTAGTAGACCTCACAGTGAAATGCTGAATGCAACAGGTGTTGTAGACCTTACAGTGAAATGCTGAATACAACAGGTGTAGTAGACCTTACAGTGAAATGCTGAATACAACAGGTGTAGTAGACCTCACAGTGAAATGCTGAATACAACAGGTGTTGTAGACCTTACAGTGAAATGCTTACTTACGGGGATTTGAACTTGCAACCTTCCGGTTACCAGTCCAACGCTCTAACCACTAGGCTACCCTGCCCCCTCTACACTCTAACCACTAGGCTACCCTGCCCCCTCTACACTCTAACCACTAGGCTACCCTGCCCCCTCTACACTCTAACCACTAGGCTACCCTGCCCCCTCTACACTCTAACCACTAGGCTACCCTGCCCCCTCTACACTCTAACCACTAGGCTACCCTGCCCCCTCTACACTCTAACCACTTGGCTACCCTGCCTCCTCTACACTCTAACCACTAGGCTACCTGCCGCCTCTACACTCTAACCACTAGGCTACCCTGCCCCCTCTACACTCTAACCACTAGGCTACCCTGCCTCCTCTACACTCTAACCACTAGTCTACTAATCAATAGTGAAAAAAGGAACCGAATAACGATGTTATTTATCATTAGTTTTATTTATCTTTCATGCCTTTGAACAGGGCATGGTAGTAGGTGCCAGGCTCATGCCTTTGAACAGGGCATGGTAGTAGGTGCCAGGCTCATGCCTTTGAACAGGGCATGGTAGTAGGTGCCAGGCTCATGCCTTTGAACAGGGCATGGTAGTAGGTGCCAGGCTCATGCCTTTGAACAGGGCATGGTAGTAGGTGCCAGGCTCATGCCTTTGAACAGGGCATGGTAGTAGGTGCCAGGCTCATGCCTTTGAACAGGGTATGGTAGTAGGTGCCAGGCTCATGCCTTTGAACAGGGCATGGTAGTAGGTGCCAGGCTCATGCCTTTGAACAGGGTATGGTAGTAGGTGCCAGGCTCATGCCTTTGAACAGGGCATGGTAGTAGGTGCCAGGCTCATGCCTTTGAACAGGGCATGGTAGTAGGTGCCAGGCTCATGCTTTTGAACAGGGCATGGTAGTAGGTGCCAGGCTCATGCTTTTGAACAGGGCATGGTAGTAGGTGCCAGGCTCATGCCTTTGAACAGGGCATGGTAGTAGGTGCCAAGCTCATGCCTTTGAACAGGGCATGGTAGTAGGTGCCAGGCTCATGCCTTTGAACAGGGCATGGTAGTAGGTGCCAGGCGCATGCCTTTGAACAGGGCATGGTAGTAGGTGCCAGGCTCATGCCTTTGAACAGGGCATGGTAGTAGGTGCCAGGCTCATGCCTTTGAACAGGGCATGGTAGTAGGTGCCAGGCTCATGCCTTTGAACAGGGTATGGTAGTAGGTGCCAGGCTCATGCCTTTGAACAGGGCATGGTAGTAGGTGCCAGGCTCATGCCTTTGAACAGGGCATGGTAGTAGGTGCCAGGCGCATTCCTTTGAACAGGGCATGGTAGTAGGTGCCAGGCGCATTCCTTTGAACAGGGCATGGTAGTAGGTGCCAGGCTCATGCCTTTGAACAGGGCATGGTAGTAGGTGCCAGGCTCATGCCTTTGAACAGGGTATGGTAGTAGTCTTCCAGGGCTGACTGTTCTATAGATTCTGGCAGAGTCTTTCTGTTCTATAGTGCCAGGCTCATGCCTTTGAACAGGGCATGGTAGTAGGTGCCAGGCTCATGCTTTTGAACAGGGCATGGTAGTAGGTGCCAGGCTCATGCTTTTGAACAGGGCATGGTAGTAGGTGCCAGGCTCATGCTTTTGAACAGGGCATGGTAGTAGGTGCCAGGCTCATGCCTTTGAACAGGGCATGGTAGTAGGTGCCAAGCTCATGCCTTTGAACAGGGCATGGTAGTAGGTGCCAGGCTCATGCCTTTGAACAGGGCATGGTAGTAGGTGCCAGGCGCATGCCTTTGAACAGGGCATGGTAGTAGGTGCCAGGCTCATGCCTTTGAACAGGGTATGGTAGTAGGTGAGAGTCTGCACAGGGCTGACTGTTCTATAGATTCTGTTTCCTCATGGCAGAGTCTGCACTGGGCTGACTGTTCTATAGATTCTGTTTCCTCATGGCAGAGTCTGCACTGGGCTGACTGTTCTATAGATTCTGTTTCCTGGAGGCAGAGTCTGCACTGGGCTGACTGTTCTATAGATTCTGTTTCCTCATGGCAGAGTCTGCACTGGGCTGACTGTTCTATAGATTATGTTTCCTCATGGCAGAGTCTGCACAGGGCTGACTGTTCTATTGATTCTGTTTCCTCGTGGAAGAGTCTGCACTGGGCTGACTGTTCTATTGATTCTGTTTCCTCATGGCAGAGTCTGCACAGGGCTGACTGTTCTATAAATTCTGTTTCCTGGTGGCAGAGTCTGCACTGGGCTGACTGTTCTATAGATTCTGTTTCCTCATGGCAGAGTCTGCACTGGGCTGACTGTTCTATAGATTCTGTTTCCTGGTGGCAGAGTCTGCACTGGGCTGACTGTTCTATAGATTCTGTTTCCTCATGGCAGAGTCTGCACAGGGCTGACTGTTCTATAGATTCTGTTTCCTCATGGCAGAGTCTGCACTGGGCTGACTGTTCTATTGATTCTGTTTCCTCATGGCAGAGTCTGCACTGGGCTGACTGTTCTATAGATTCTGTTTCCTCATGGCAGAGTCTGCACAGGGCTGACTGTTCTATAGATTCTGTTTCTTCATGGCAGAGTCTGCACAGGGCTGACTGTTATATTGATTCTGTTTCCTCATGGCAGAGTCTGCACAGGGCTGACTGTTCTATAGATTCTGTTTCCTCGTGGCAGAGTCTGCACAGGGCTGACTGTTCTATAGATTCTGTTTCCTCATGGCAGATTCTGCACAGGGCTGACTGTTCTATAGATTCTGTTTCCTCGTGGCAGAGTCTGCACTGGGCTGACTGTTCTATAGATTCTGTTTCCTCGTGGCAGAGGCACAGGGCTGACTGTTCTATAGATTCTGTTTCCTCGTGGCAGAGTCTGCACAGGGCTGACTGTTCTATAGATTCTGTTTCCTCATGGCAGAGTCTGCACAGGGCTGACTGTTCTATAGATTCTGTTTCCTCGTGGCAGAGTCTGCACAGGGCTGACTGTTCTATAGATTCTGTTTCCTCATGGCAGAGTCTGCACAGGGCTGACTGTTCTATAGATTCTGTTTCCTCATGGCAGAGTCTGCACAGGGCTGACTGTTCAATGCCCCTTATATTGAGCATTATTTTTTGCAGCAAGTGTTTTATATAATAGCTTATATTGAAACAGATTACTGTGTCAGTTGTTGTTTAATATGTCAGTTCGTAGACTTGATGCCAATGTATTGGGACATCAAAAACTTGGGACATCAAAAACAGACTCTCATTTTATTCGGTATTGCTGTCACAGGACGTTCCGTGGCACCTTAATTGGGAAGGACAGACTTATGCCATTTATGATTTTTAATGGGTGGACGACAGACAAATTCTGACATTTCTTATTTTAAGTAATTGTCACATCAGACAGCGACTGTCTGTCAGTTTGAAGTTGGTCGGTGCGGATTGAGAACAGACGTTCGATCTTGGCCCAGTCACGCTTCGTCCTCGCCCCTCAGATATCTCCTCTATTATCTAGTGATATCTAGGGATCGTGATGCACAAGCTAGGCCTATTTGAAACATCGCCATCTACTGGCTACCGAGTGGCGCAGCGGTCTATGGCACTGCAAGAGGCGCCACGACAGTCCCTGGTTTGAATCCAGGCTGTATCACATCCGGACGGTATTGGCAGTCCCACAGGGCGGTGCACAATAGGCTCGGCCTCGTCCGGGTTTGGCCGAGGTAGGCCGTCATTGTAAATAAGAATTTGTTTTTAACTGACTTGCCTGGTTAAATAAAGATAAAGAAATAATCAAATACATTTACCTGCCAGATTCAGAAGCTTGTGATGTCATTATGGGGTATTGTGATGTCATTATGGGGTATTGTGATGTCATTCTTGGGTATTGTGATGTCATTCTGGGGTATTGTGATGTCATTATGGGGTATTGTGATGTCATTCTGGGGTATTGTGATGTCATTCTGGGGTATTGTGATGTCATTCTGGGGTATTGTGATGTCATTATGGGGTATTGTGATGTCATTCTGGGGTATTGTGATGTCATTCTGGGGTATTGTGATGTCATTCTGGGGTATTGTGATGTCATTATGGGGTATTGTGATGTCATTCTGGGGTATTGTGATGTCATTCTGGGGTATTGTGATGTCATTATGGGGTATTGTGATGTCATTCTGGGGTATTGTGATGTCATTATTGGGTATTGTGATGTCATTCTGGGGTATTGTGATGTCATTCTGGGGTATTGTGATGTCATTATTGGGTATTGTGATGTCATTCTGGGGTATTGTGATGTCATTCTGGGGTATTGTGATGTCATTCTGGGGTATTGTGATGTCATTCTGGGGTATTGTGGTGTCATTATGGGGTATTGTGATGTCATTCTGGGGTATTGTGGTGTCATTATGGGGTATTGTGATGTCATTCTGGGGTATTGTGGTGTCATTATGGGGTATTGTGATGTCATTCTGGGGTATTGTGGTGTCATTATGGGGTATTGTGATGTCATTCTGGGGTATTGTGGTGTCATTATGGGGTATTGTGATGTCATTCTGGGGTATTGTGGTGTCATTATGGGGTATTGTGGTGTCATTATGGGGTATTGTGATGTCATTCTGGGGTATTGTGATGTCATTATGGGGTATTGTGGTGTCATTATGGGGTATTGTGGTGTCATTCTGGGGTATTGTGATGTCATTCTGGGGTATTGTGGTGTCATTATGGGGTATTGTGGTGTCATTATGGGGTATTGTGATGTCATTCTGGGGTATTGTGATGTCATTATGGGGTATTGTGGTGTCATTATGGGGTATTGTGATGTCATTCTGGGGTATTGTGATGTCATTCTGGGGTATTGTGATGTCATTATGGGGTATTGTGGTGTCATTATGGGGTATTGTGGTGTCATTATGGGGTATTGTGATGTCATTCTGGGGTATTGTGATGTCATTCTGGGGTATTGTGATGTCATTCTGGGGTATTGTGGTGTCATTATGGGGTATTGTGGTGTCATTATGGGGTATTGTGGTGTCATTATGGGGTATTGTGATGTCATTCTGGGGTATTGTGATGTCATTCTGGGGTATTGTGATGTCATTCTGGGGTATTGTGATGTCATTATGGGGTATTGTGGTGTCATTCTGGGGTATTGTGATGTCATTCTGGGGTATTGTGATGTCATTCTGGGGTATTGTGATGTCATTCTGGGGTATTGTGATGTAATTATGGGGTATTGTGATGTCATTATGGGGTATTGTGATGTCATTATGGGGTATTGTGATGTCATTCTGGGGTATTGTGATGTCATTATGGGGTATTGTGGTGTCATTATGGGGTATTGTGATGTTATTCTGGGGTATTGTGATGTCATTATGGGGTATTGTGATGTCATTCTGGGGTATTGTGGTGTCATTATGGGGTATTGTGGTGTCATTATGGGGTATTGTGATGTCATTCTGTGTTATTGTGATGTCATTATGGGGTATTGTGATGTCATTCTGGGGTATTGTGATGTCATTCTGGGGTATTGTGATGTCATTATGGGGTATTGTGGTGTCATTATGGGGTATTGTGGTGTCATTATGGGGTATTGTGATGTCATTCTGGGGTATTGTGATGTCATTCTGGGGTATTGTGATGTCATTCTGGGGTATTGTGATGTCATTATGGGGTATTGTGATGTCATTATGGGGTATTGTGGTGTCATTATGGGGTATTGTGATGTCATTCTGGGGTATTGTGATGTCATTATGGGGTATTGTGGTGTCATTATGGGGTATTGTGATGTCATTCTGGGGTATTGTGATGTCATTATGGGGTATTGTGATGTCATTCTGGGGTATTGTGGTGTCATTATGGGGTATTGTGGTGTCATTATGGGGTATTGTGATGTCATTCTGGGGTATTGTGATGTCATTATGGGGTATTGTGATGTCATTATGGGGTATTGTGATGTCATTCTGGGGTATTGTGATGTCATTATGGGGTATTGTGGTGTCATTATGGGGTATTGTGGTGTCATTATGGGGTATTGTGATGTCATTCTGGGGTATTGTGATGTCATTCTGGGGTATTGTGATGTCATTCTGGGGTATTGTGATGTCATTCTGGGGTATTGTGGTGTCATTATGGGGTATTGTGGTGTCATTATGGGGTATTGTGGTGTCATTATGGGGTATTGTGATGTCATTCTGGGGTATTGTGATGTCATTCTGGGGTATTGTGATGTCATTATGGGGTATTGTGGTGTCATTATGGGGTATTGTGATGTCATTCTGGGGTATTGTGATGTCATTCTGGGGTATTGTGATGTCATTATGGGGTATTGTGATGTCATTATGGGGTATTGTGGTGTCATTATGGGGTATTGTGATGTCATTCTGGGGTATTGTGATGTCATTATGGGGTATTGTGGTGTCATTATGGGGTATTGTGATGTCATTCTGGGGTATTGTGATGTCATTATGGGGTATTGTGATGTCATTCTGGGGTATTGTGGTGTCATTATGGGGTATTGTGATGTCATTCTGGGGTATTGTGATGTCATGCTGGGGTATTGTGGTGTCATTATGGGGTATTGTGGTGTCATTATGGGGTATTGTGATGTCATTATGGGGTATTGTGGTGTCATTATGGGGTATTGTGGTGTCATTATGGGGTATTGTGGTGTCATTATGGGGTATTGTGGTGTCATTATGGGGTATTGTGATGTCATTATGGGGTATTGTGGTGTCATTATGGGGTATTGTGGTGTCATTATGGGGTATTGTGGTGTCATTATGGGGTATTGTGATGTCATTATGGGGTATTGTGATGTCATTATGGGGTATTGTGATGTCATTATGGGGTATTGTGATGTCATTATGGGGTATTGTGATGTCATTATGGGGTATTGTGATGTCATTCTGGGGTATTGTGATGTCATTATGGGGTATTGTGATGTCATTATGGGGTATTGTGATGTCATTATGGGGTATTGTGATGTCATTATGGGGTATTGTGATGTCATTATGGGGTATTGTGATGTCATTATGGGGTATTGTGTGTAGATTGATGAGGACATAAAAAAAAACATCAACAAAAAACAATGTTTTGGAATAATAATAAACAATAATAATAATCATGTAACGTAACAAAATGAGGAATAAAACGTAAACTTGTCTGAATACTTTCCAATGATATTTACAAGTTTAGTCTTTAAGGCTATTATCCAAAGCAACTTACAATAGTGTGTACTGCATCACAAGTCATTTTAGATAACAGCCTAACAGTATGGCTGGCCGGAATCTAGTCCACCAATCCTGAAGTGGTTCCTATTGAGACACATTGTATAGTATTGTATTAATCCATTAGATAACAGCCTAACAGTATGGGTGGTATAGTATTGTATTAATCCATTAGATAACAGCCTAACAGTATGGGTGGTATAGTATTCTATTAATCCATTAGATTACAGCCTAACAGTATGGGTGGTATAGTATTGTATTAATCCATTAGATAACAGCCTAACAGTATGGGTGGTATAGTATTGTATTAACCCATTAGATAACAGCCTAACAGTATGGGTGGTATAGTATTGTATTAATCCATTAGATAACAGCCTAACAGTATGGGTGGTATAGTATTGTATTAACCCATTAGATAACAGCCTAACAGTATGGGTGGTATAGTATTGTATTAACCCATTAGATAACAGCCTAACAGTATGGGTGGTATAGTATTGTATTAATCCATTAGATAACAGCCTAACAGTATAGGTGGTATAGTATTGTATTAACCCATTAGATAACAGCCTAACAGTATGGGTGGTATAGTATTGTATTAATCCATTAGATAACAGCCTAACAGTATGGGTGGTATAGTATTGTATTAATCCATTAGATAACAGCCTAACAGTATGGGTGGTATAGTATTGTATTAATCCATTAGACAACAGCCTAACAGTATGGGTGGTATAGTATTGTATTACTCCATTAGATAACAGCCTAACAGTATGGGTGGTATAGTATTGTATTACTCCATTAGACAACAGCCTAACAGTATGGGTGGTATAGTATTGTATTACTCCATTAGATAACAGCCTAACAGTATGGGTGGTATAGTATTGTATTAATCCATTAGATAACAGCCTAACAGTATGGGTGGTATAGTATTGTATTAATCCATTAGATAACAGCCTAACAGTATGGGTGGTATAGTATTGTATTAACTCCATTAGATAACAGCCTAACAGTATGGGTGGTATAGTATTGTATTAATCCATTAGATTACAGCCTAACAGTATGGGTGGTATAGTATTGTATTAATCCATTAGATAACAGCCTAACAGTATGGGTGGTATAGTATTGTATTAATCCATTAGATAACAGCCTAACAGTATGGGTGGTATAGTATTGTATTACTCCATTAGATAACAGTAACAGTATGGGTGGTATAGTATTGTATTAATCCATTAGATAACAGCCTAACAGTATGGGTGGTATAGTATTGTATTAATCCATTAGATAACAGCCTAACAGTATGGGTGGTATAGTATTGTATTAATCCATTAGATAACAGCCTAACAGTATGGGTGGTATAGTATTGTATTAATCCATTAGATAACAGCCTAACAGTATGGGTGGTATAGTATTGTATTAATCCATTAGATAACAGCCTAACAGTATGGGTGGTATAGTATTGTATTAATCCATTAGATAACAGCCTAACAGTATGGGTGGTATAGTATTGTATTAATCCATTAGATAACAGCCTAACAGTATGGGTGGTATAGTATTGTATTAATCCATTAGATAACAGCCTAACAGTATGGGTGGTATAGTATTGTATTAATCCATTAGATAACAGCCTAACAGTATGGGTGGTATAGTATTGTATTAATCCATTAGATTACAGCCTAACAGTATGGGTGGTATAGTATTGTATTAATCCATTAGATTACAGCCTAACAGTATGGGTGGTATAGTATTGTATTAATCCATTAGATAACAGCCTAACAGTATGGGTGGTATAGTATTGTATTAATCCATTAGATAACAGCCTAACAGTATGGGTGGTATAGTATTGTATTAATCCATTAGATTACAGCCTAACAGTATGGGTGGTATAGTATTGTATTAATCCATTAGATAACAGCCTAACAGTATGGGTGGTATAGTATTGTATTACTCCATTAGATAACAGCCTAACAGTATGGGTGGTATAGTATTGTATTACTCCATTAGATAACAGTATGGGTGGTATAGTATTGATCCAGCGCTGAATGAATAGATAAATATTGACGTCAATGTAAAAGGATTCAAGAGAGAAATAAAAAGTACTCTACTACATATGACGTTCATTCATTCAAAGATGCTTCCTGAACTAATACAATAATACAAATTAATGTTGATTTAAAAAAAGAATTTAAAAAATAATTGTAGAGCTAGTATTGATTCATATTATTGGTAGATCAAATTACAGTGAGAAATGTTCTGCCCGAGATGAATAGTAAATTGTATGCGTCCTCAAATGGAATCCTATTCCCTATTTAGTGCACTACTTCTGATCACAGCCCTATGGGGGGAGGGGGGGGGGGTTATAAAGGGAATAGGGTGCCATTTGGGACAGACACTTAACTACATATACAGAAAAGATGATTCAAGATTTGCTGTAGGAAAAATGTAAATGTGATTACCGGATGAGAGGAGAGTCACGTACGGAGGAAAAGGACCGTTCCATATTAATGTCACTGAGAGTGATGACATTACAGGGGTCTGATTGGCTACGGGATGGGTGATCCGTAGATTCTGTGAATGTACAGGAATTCAGCCTAACTGGGTCTATAGTATCTCTCTCTCTCTCTCTCTAACAGTCTGGGTCTCTCTCTCTATTCTCTCTCTCTCTCTCTCTCTCTCTCTCTCTCTCTCTCTCTCTCTCTCTCTCTCCATTGCCCCTTCTCACTCACTCACTCACTCAGTCACTCACCACTCACTCACTCACCACCACCACCACTCACTCACCACTCACTCACTCAGTCACTCACTCACTCACTCACTCACTCACTCACTCACTCACTCACTCACTCACTCACTCACTCACTCACTCACTATACAAGTCACTATACAGACCCTCGTTCTCTCTCTGCTCCCTCCTCTCTCTGCTACAAGTCACTATACAGACCCTCCTCTCTGTGTTACAAGTCACTATACAGACCCTCCTCTCTGTGTTACAAGTCACTATACAGACCCTCCTCTCTCTGCTACAAGTCACTATACAGACCCTCCTCTCTCTGTGTTACAAGTCACTATACAGACCCTCCTCTCTCTGCTACAAGTCACTATACAGACCCTCCTCTCTGTGTTACAAGTCACTATACAGACCCTCCTCTCTCTGCTACAAGTCACTATACAGACCCTCCCTCTCTCTGCTACAAGTCACTATACAGACCCTCCTCTCTCTGTGTTACAAGTCACTATACAGACCCTCCCTCTCTCTACTACAAGTCACTATACAGACCCTCCTCTCTCTGTGTTACAAGTCACTATACAGACCCTCCTCTCTCTCTGCTACAAGTCACTATACAGACCCTCCTCTCTCTGTGTTACAAGTCACTATACAGACCCTCCTCTCTCTCTGTGTTACAAGTCACTATACAGACCCTCCTCTCTCTCTGTGTTACAAGTCACTATACAGACCCTCCTCTCTCTCTGTGTTACAAGTCACTATACAGACCCTCCTCTCTCTGCTACAAGTCACTATACAGACCCTCCTCTCTCTGCTACAAGTCACTATACAGACCCTCCTCTCTCTGTGTTACAAGTCACTATACAGACCCTCCTCTCTCTGCTACAAGTCACTATACAGACCCTCCTCTCTGTGTTACAAGTCACTATACAGACCCTCCTCTCTCTCTGCTACAAGTCACTATACAGACCCTCCTCTCTCTCTGCTACAAGTCACTATACAGACCCTCCTCTCTCTGTGTTACAAGTCACTATACAGACCCTCCTCTCTCTCTACTACAAGTCACTATACAGACCCTCCTCTCTCTGTGTTACAAGTCACTATACAGACCCTCCTCTCTCTCTGCTACAAGTCACTATACAGACCCTCCTCTCTCTGCTACAAGTCACTATACAGACCCTCCTCTCTCTGTGTTACAAGTCACTATACAGACCCTCCTCTCTCTCTGCTACAAGTCACTATACAGACCCTCCTCTCTCTGTGTTACAAGTCACTATACAGACCCTCCTCTCTCTCTGCTACAAGTCACTATACAGACCCTCCTCTCTCTGTGTTACAAGTCACTATACAGACCCTCCTCTCTCTCTGCTACAAGTCACTATACAGACCCTCCCCTCTCTCTGTTACAAGTCACTATACAGACCCTCCTCTCTCTCTACTACAAGTCACTATACAGACCCTCCTCTCTCTGTGTTACAAGTCACTATACAGACCCTCCTCTCTCTCTAGTACAAGTCACTATACAGACCCTCCTCTCTCTCTGTGTTACAAGTCACTATACAGACCCTCCTCTCTCTCTGTGTTACAAGTCACTATACAGACCCTCCTCTCTCTCTGTGTTACAAGTCACTATACAGACCCTCCTCTCTCTGTGTTACAAGTCACTATACAGACCCTCCTCTCTCTGCTACAAGTCACTATACAGACCCTCCTCTCTCTGTGTTACAAGTCACTATACAGACCCTCCTCTCTCTGTGTTACAAGTCACTATACAGACCCTCCTCTCTCTGCTACAAGTCACTATACAGACCCTCCTCTCTGTGTTACAAGTCACTATACAGACCCTCCCTCTCTCTGCTACAAGTCACTATACAGACCCTCCTTTCTCTCTGCTACAAGTCACTATACAGACCCTCTCTCTCTGTGTTACAAGTCACTATACAGACCCTCCTCTCTCTCTACTACAAGTCACTATACAGACCCTCCTCTCTCTGTGTTACAAGTCACTATACAGACCCTCCTCTCTCTCTGCTACAAGTCACTATACAGACCCTCCCTCTCTGCTACAAGTCACTATACAGACCCTCCTCTCTCTGTGTTACAAGTCACTATACAGACCCTCCTCTCTCTGCTACAAGTCACTATACAGACCCTCCTCTCTCTGTGTTACAAGTCACTATACAGACCCTCCTCTCTCTGCTACAAGTCACTATACAGACCTCCCTCTCTGTGTTACAAGTCACTATACAGACCCTCCCTCTCTCTGCTACAAGTCACTATACAGACCCTCCTCTCTCTGCTACAAGTCACTATACAGACCCTCCTCTCTCTGCTACAAGTCACTATACAGACCCTCCCTCTCTCTGTGTTACAAGTCACTATACAGACCCTCCTCTCTCTCTGCTACAAGTCACTATACAGACCCTCCTCTCTCTGTGTTACAAGTCACTATACAGACCCTCCTCTCTCTCTGCTACAAGTCAAGCAGAACGGATAGCCCCTTATACATATATTTGTTTACTTGTTATTTATTGTACACAATGTACAGATCATAATGAGTAATCAATTGTGTACAATTCATAACAAAAGCCATTTCCTGGGGGGGAATACAGGAAAATGGAAAACAAGGGAATGTGTTTTCCCTCTGTGAAGCCATCCCAGCTCATCTTTTTGATACAGTGCCAAGCATGGGTCAGTGAGAACCTCACACATCACAGGGGTAGGAGGCCACCAGTATCCTATTGGATAGGAGGCCACCAGTATCCTATTGGATAGGAAGACACCAGTATCCTATTGGATAGGAAGTCACCAGTATCCTATTGGATAGGAAGTCACCAGTATCCTATTGGATAGGAAGTCACCAGTATCCTATTGGATAGGAAGTCACCAGTATCCTATTGGATAGGAAGTCACCAGTATCCTATTGGATAGGAGGCCACCAGTATCCTATTGGATAGGAGGCCACCAGTATCCTATTGGATAGGAAGTCACCAGTATCCTATTGGATAGGAGGCCACCAGTATCCTATTGGGTAGGAAGTCACCAGTATCCTATTGGATAGGAGGCCACCAGTATCCTATTGGATAGGAAGCCACCAGTATCCTATTGATCCTAGGAGAAGATACCACCAGTATCCTATTGGAGGCCAAGAATTAGGAAGTCACCAGTATCCTATTGGATCACCAGTATCCTATTGGATAGGAAGTCACCAGTATCCTATTGGATAGGAAGTCACCAGTATCCTATTGGATAGAAGTCACCAGTAGTCAGTCACCCTAGTAGTCACCAGTATCCTATTGGACAAGAAGATACCAGTATCCTATTGGGTAGGAAGTCACCAGTATCCTATTGGATAGGAAGTCACCAGTATCCTATTGGATAGTATCCTATGGATAGGAAGTCACCAGAAGTCACCAGTATCCTATTGGACAAGAAGATCACCAGTATCCTATTGATAGGAAGTCACCAGTATCCTATTGGATAGGAAGTCACCAGTATCCTATTGGATTGAAGTCACCAGTATCCTATTGGATAGGATGTCACCAGTATCCTATTGGATAGGATGTCACCAGTATCCTATTGGATAGGAAGTCACCAGTATCCTATTGGATAGGATGTCACCAGTATCCTATTGGATAGGACATCACCAGTTTCCTATTGGAAGTGTCACCAGTATCCTATTGGAGTCACCAGTATCCTATTGGATGTCACCAGTATCCTATTGATAGGAGTTCACTAGTATCCTATTTGGATAGGAGTTCACCAGTATCCTATTGGATAGGAAGTCACCTGTAACCTATCGATAGGAGTTCACCAGTATCCTATTGGATAGGAAGTCACCTGTAACCTATCGATAGGAGTTCACCAGTATCCTATTGGTCTTTTGGAATGGCAGGTAGCCTAGTGTAATGATTAGAGCGTTGGGCCAGTAACTGAAAAGGTTGCTGGATGAAATCCCAGAGCTGACACAGTAAAAACCTGTCGTTCTGCCCCCTGAACAAGGCAGTTAATCCACTGTTCCCCTGAACAAGGCAGTTAACCCACTGTTCCCCTGAACAAGGCAGTTAACCCACTGTTCCCCTGAACAAGGCAGTTAACCCACTGTTCCCCTGAATAAGGCAGTAAACCCACTGTTCCCCTGAACAAGGCAGTTAACCCACTGTTCCCCTGAACAAGGCAGTAAACCCACTGTTCCCCTGAACAAGGCAGTTAACCCACTTGTTCCCCGGTAGGCCGTCATTGCAAATAAGAATTTGTTCTTCACTGATTTGCCTTAAATAAAAAAAATCTATTTTGACACACCTAATTGTAGAAAGACATGTTCAAAAGCGCTCCTCCCTTCACTCCTCTCACAACTAAAATGCCCCATGGGGTGCAACCGATATAGCACCCCAGTTCTCTACATAGTGCACTACTTTTAATAAGGAATAGGGTGCCATTTGGGATGCAGAACACAGAAATCCCAGTACAAAATCATTGATATCGAAAATTCCTCCACGAAATATGAGACTGAAACTAAAAAAAAAGGGATAATTAATTAGTTAATTATGCAATGAATCTGCCCTCTTTCATTTGAACGACATCAACAACCTGCTGAGTGTATTAGTATCATTATTCAACACTGCTGAGTGTATTAGTATCAGTATTCAACACTGCTGAGTGTAGTATCAGTATTCAACACTGCTGAGTGTAGTGTCAGTATTCAACACTGCTGAGTGTAGTATCAGTATTCAACACTGCTGAGTGTAGTATCAGTATTCAACACTGCTGATGTAGTATCAGTATTCAACACTGCTGAGTGTAGTATCAGTATCAACACTGCTGAGTGTAGTGTCAGTATTCAACACTGCTGAGTGTAGTATCAGTATTCAACACTGCTGAGTGTAGTATCAGTATTCAACACTGCCTATTGGACTGCTGAGTGTAGTATCAGTATTCAACACTGCTGAGTATCAGTATTCAACACTGCTGAGTGTAGTATCAGTATTGTATTAGTAAGTATTCAACACTGCTGAGTGTAGTATCCTATTCAACACTGCTGAGTGTAAAGTCACCACTGTATCCTAGTTCAGGATTCAACACTGCTGAGTCAGTGTCAGTATTCAACACTGCTGAGTGTAGTATCAGTATTCAACTATTGGATAGGAGTCACCAGTATCCTATTGGATAGGAATCACCAGTATCCTATTGGATAGGAGGCCACCAGTATCCTATTGGATAGGAAGTCACCAGTATCCTATTGGATAGGAAGTCACCAGTATCCTATTGGATAGGAAGTCACCAGTATCCTATTGGATAGGAAGTCACCAGTATCCTATTGGATAGGAAGTCACCAGTATCCTATTGGATAGGAAGTCACCAGTATCCTATTGGATAGGAGGTCACCAGTATCCTATTGGATAGGAAGTCACCAGTATCCTATTGGATAGGAGGCCACCAGTATCCTATTGGATAGGAAGCCACCAGTATCCTATTGGATAGGAGTCACCAGTATCCTATTGGGTAGGAGGTCACCAGTATCCTATTGGATAATCACCAGTATCCTATTGGATAGGAGGCCACCAGTATCTATTGGATAGGAAGTCACCAGTATCCTATTGGATAGGAGGCCACCAGTATCCTATTGGACAAGAAGATACCAGTATCCTATTGGATAGGAAGTCACCAGTATCCTATTGGATGAGGCCACCAGTATCCTATTGGATAGGAAGTCACCAGTATCCTATTGGATCACCAGTATCCTATTGGATAGGAAGTCACCAGTATCCTATTGGATAGGAAGATACCAGTATCCTATAGGAAGTCACCAGTATCCTATTGGATAGGAGGCCACCAGTATCCTATTGGATAGGAGGCCACCAGTATCCTATTGGATAGGAAGTCACCAGTATCCTATTGGATAGGAGGCCACCAGTATCCTATTGGACAAGAAGATACCAGTATCCTATTGGATAGGAAGTCACCAGTATCCTATTGGATAGGAAGCCACCAGTATCCTATTGGATAGGAAGTCACCAGTATCCTATTGGACAAGAAGTCACCAGTATCCTATTGGATTGGAGGTCACCAGTATCCTATTGGATAGGATGTCACCAGTATCCTATTGGATAGGATGTCACCAGTATCCTATTGGATAGGAAGTCACCAGTATCCTATTGGATAGGATGTCACCAGTATCCTATTGGATAGGACATCACCAGTTTCCTATTGGATAGGAAGTAACCAGTATCCTATTGGATAGGAGGTCACCAGTATCCTATTGGATAGGAGTTCACTAGTATCCTATTGGATAGGAGTTCACCAGTATCCTATTGGATAGGAAGTCACCTGTAACCTATCGATAGGAGTTCACCAGTATCCTATTGGATAGGAAGTCACCTGTAACCTATCGATAGGAGTTCACCAGTATCCTATTGGTCTTTTGGAATGGCAGGTAGCCTAGTGTAATGATTAGAGCGTTGGGCCAGTAACTGAAAAGGTTGCTGGATGAAATCCCAGAGCTGACACAGTAAAAACCTGTCGTTCTGCCCCCTGAACAAGGCAGTTAATCCACTGTTCCCCTGAACAAGGCAGTTAACCCACTGTTCCCCTGAACAAGGCAGTTAACCCACTGTTCCCCTGAACAAGGCAGTTAACCCACTGTTCCCCTGAATAAGGCAGTAAACCCACTGTTCCCCTGAACAAGGCAGTTAACCCACTGTTCCCCTGAACAAGGCAGTTAACCCACTGTTCCCCTGAACAAGGCAGTAAACCCACTGTTCCCCTGAACAAGGCAGTTAACCCACTTGTTCCCCGGTAGGCCGTCATTGCAAATAAGAATTTGTTCTTCACTGATTTGCCTTAAATAAAAAAAATCTATTTTGACACACCTAATTGTAGAAAGACATGTTCAAAAGCGCTCCTCCCTTCACTCCTCTCACAACTAAAATGCCCCATGGGGTGCAACCGATATAGCACCCCAGTTCTCTACATAGTGCACTACTTTTAATAAGGAATAGGGTGCCATTTGGGATGCAGAACACAGAAATCCCAGAATGACGGAAAAAAACAAAATCATTGATATCGAAAATTCCTCCACGAAATATGAGACTCGAAACTAAAAAAAGGGATAATTAATTAGTTAATTATGCAATGAATCTGCCCCTCTTTCATTTGAACGACATCAACAACTCTGCTGAGTGTATTAGTATCATTATTCAACACTGCTGAGTGTATTAGTATCAGTATTCAACACTGCTGAGTGTAGTATCAGTATTCAACACTGCTGAGTGTAGTGTCAGTATTCAACACTGCTGAGTGTAGTATCAGTATTCAACACTGCTGAGTGTAGTATCAGTATTCAACACTGCTGAGTGTAGTATCAGTATTCAACACTGCTGAGTGTAGTATCAGTATTCAACACTGCTGAGTGTAGTGTCAGTATTCAACACTGCTGAGTGTAGTGTCAGTATTCAACACTGCTGAGTGTAGTATCAGTATTCAACACTGCTGAGTGTAGTATCAGTATTCAACACTGCTGAGTGTATTAGTGTCAGTATTCAACACTGCTGAGTGTAGTATCAGTATTCAACACTGCTGAGTGTAGTATCAGTATTCAACACTGCTGAGTGTATTAGTATCAGTATTCAACACTGCTGAGTGTAGTATCAGTATTCAACACTGCTGAGTGTAGTATCAGTATTCAACACTGCTGAGTGTATTAGTATCAGTATTCAACACTGCTGAGTGTATTAGTATCAGTATTCAACACTGCTGAGTTTAGTATCAGTATTCAACACTGCTGAGTGTAGTATCAGTATTCAACACTGCTGAGTGTAGTGTCAGTATTCAACACTGCTGAGTGTAGTATCAGTATTCAACACTGCTGAGTGTAGTATCAGTATTCAACACTGCTGAGTGTAGTGTCAGTATTCAACACTGCTGAGTGTAGTATCAGTATTCAACACTGCTGAGTGTATTAGTATCAGTATTCAACACTGCTGAGTGTAGTATCAGTATTCAACACTGCTGAGTGTATTAGTATCAGTATTCAACACTGCTGAGTGTATTAGTATCAGTATTCAACACTGCTGAGTGTATTAGTATCAGTATTCAACACTGCTGAGTGTAGTGTCAGTATTCAACACTGCTGAGTGTATTAGTATCAGTATTCAACACTGCTGAGTGTATTAGTATCAGTATTCAACACTGCTGAGTGTAGTATCAGTATTCAACACTGCTGAGTTTGGTATCAGTATTCAACACTGCTGAGTGTATTAGTATCAGTATTCAACACTGCTGAGTGTAGTGTCAGTATTCAACACTGCTGAGTGTATTAGTATCAGTATTCAACACTGCTGAGTGTAGTATCAGTATTCAACACTGCTGAGTGTAGTATCAGTATTCAACACTGCTGAGTGTAGTATCAGTATTCAACACTGCTGAGTGTAGTATCAGTATTCAACACTGCTGAGTGTGTAGTATTACACTGCTGAGGTCCTTCAGTATTCAACAGGGTAGTGGTTCAATTCAACACTGCTAGTATGTAGTATCAGTATTCAACACTGCTGAGTGTCTGCTAAATGGCATAGTTTTTTTTTCAACACTGCTGAGTGTAGTATCAGTATTCAACACTGCTGAGTAGTATCAGTATTCAACACTGCTGAGTATCAGTATTCAACACTGCTGAGTGTATTAGTATCAGTATTCAACACTGCTGAGTGTAGTGTCAGTATTCAACACTGCTGAGTGTAGTATCAGTATTCAACACTGCTGAGTGTAGTATCAGTATTCAACACTGCTGAGTGTAGTATCAGTATTCAACACTGCTGAGTGTAGTGTCAGTATTCAACACTGAGTGCTGTATTCAACACTGCTGAGTGTATTAGTATCAGTATTCAACACTGCTGAGTGTAGTATCAGTATTCAACACTGCTGAGTGTAGTATCAGTATTCAACACTGCTGAGTGTAGTATCAGTATTCAACACTGCTGAGTGTATTAGTATCAGTATTCAACACTGCTGAGTGTATTAGTATCAGTATTCAACACTGCTGAGTGTAGTATCAGTATTCAATACTGCTGAGTGTAGTGTCAGTATTCAACACTGCTGAGTGTAGTGTCAGTATTCCACTCTGCTGAGTGTAGTATCAGTATTCAACACTGCTGAGTGTATTAGTATCAGTATTCAACACTGCTGAGTGTATTAGTATCAGTATTCAACACTGCTGAGTGTAGTATCAGTATTCAACACTGCTGAGTGTAGTATCAGTATTCAACACTGCTGAGTGTAGTATCAGTATTCAACACTGCTGAGTGTAGTATCAGTATTCAACACTGCAGTGTAGTATCAGTATTCAACACTGCTGAGTGTATTAGTATCAGTATTCAACACTGCTGAGTGTATTAGTATCAGTATTCAACACTGCTGAGTGTAGTATCAGTATTCAACACTGCTGAGTGTATTAGTATCAGTATTCAACACTGCTGAGTGTAGTATCAGTATTCAACACTGCTGAGTGTATTAGTATCAGTATTCAACACTGCTGAGTGTAGTATCAGTATTCAACACTGCTGAGTGTAGTATCAGTATTCAACACTGCTGAGTGTAGTGTCAGTATTCAACACTGCTGAGTGTAGTATCAGTATTCAACACTGCTGAGTGTAGTATCAGTATTCAACACTGCCTAGTGTATTAGTATCAGTATTCAACACTGCTGAGTGTATTAGTATCAGTATTCAACACTGCTGAGTGTAGTATCAGTATTCAACACTGCTGAGTGTATTAGTATCAGTATTCAACACTGCTGAGTGTATTAGTATCAGTATTCAACACTGCTGAGTGTATTAGTATCAGTATTCAACACTGCTGAGTGTATTAGTATCAGTATTCAACACTGCTGAGTGTATTAGTATCAGTATTCAACACTGCTGAGTTTGGTATCAGTATTCAACACTGCTGAGTGTATTAGTATCAGTATTCAACACTGCTGAGTGTATTAGTATCAGTATTCAACACTGCTGAGTGTAGTATCAGTATTCAACACTGCTGAGTGTAGTATCAGTATTCAACACTGCTGAGTGTATTAGTATCAGTATTCAACACTGCTGAGTGTATTAGTATCAGTATTCAACACTGCTGAGTGTATTAGTATCAGTATTCAACACTGCTGAGTGTAGTATCAGTATTCAACACTGCTGAGTGTAGTGTCAGTATTCAACACTGCTGAGTGTATTAGTATCATTATTCAACACTGCTGAGTGTAGTATCAGTATTCAACACTTCTGAGTGTATTAGTATCAGTATTCAACACTGCTGAGTTTATTAGTATCAGTATTCAACACTGCTGAGTGTATTAGTATCAGTATTCAACACTGCTGAGTGTATTAGTATCAGTATTCAACACTGCTGAGTGTATTAGTATCAGTATTCAACACTGCTGAGTTTATTAGTATCAGTATTCAACACTACTGAGTGTAGTATCAGTATTCAACACTGCTGAGTGTATTAGTATCAGTATTCAACACTGCTGAGTGTAGTATCAGTATTCAACACTGCTGAGTGTAGTGTCAGTATTCAACACTGCTGAGTGTAGTATCAGTATTCAACACTGCTGAGTATGTGCTGAGTGTATCAGTATTCAACACTGCTGAGTGTATTAGTATCAGTATTCAACACTGCTGAGTGTATTAGTATCAGTATTCAACACTGCTGAGTGTATTAGCATCAGTATTCAACACTGCTGAGTGTATTAGTATCAGTATTCAACACTGCTGAGTGTATTAGTATCAGTATTCAACACTGCTGAGTGTAGTATCAGTATTCAACACTGCTGAGTGTAGTATCAGTATTCAACACTGCTGAGTGTAGTATCAGTATTCAACACTGCTGAGTGTAGTATCAGTATTCAACACTGCTGAGTGTAGTATCAGTATTCAACACTGCTGAGTGTAGTATCAGTATTCAACACTGCTGAGTGTATTAGTATCAGTATTCAACACTGCTGAGTGTATTAGTATCAGTATTCAACACTGCTGAGTGTAGTATCAGTATTCAACACTGCTGAGTGTAGTATCAGTATTCAACACTGCTGAGTGTATTAGTATCAGTATTCAACACTGCTGAGTGTAGTATCAGTATTCAACACTGCTGAGTGTATTAGTATCAGTAGTCAACACTGCTGAGTGTAGTATCAGTATTCAACACTTCTGAGTGTATTAGTATCAGTATTCAACACTGCTGAGTGTATTAGTATCAGTATTCAACACTGCTGAGTGTATTAGTATCAGTATTCAACACTGCTGAGTGTATTAGTATCAGTATTCAACACTGCTGAGTGTATTAGTATCAGTATTCAACACTGCTGAGTGTATTAGTATCAGTATTCAACACTGCTGAGTGTAGTATCAGTATTCAACACTGCTGAGTGTATTAGTATCAGTATTCAACACTGCTGAGTGTAGTATCAGTATTCAACACTGCTGAGTGTAGTGTCAGTATTCAACACTGCTGAGTGTAGTATCAGTATTCAACACTGCTGAGTGTAGTATCAGTATTCAACACTGCTGAGTGTAGTATCAGTATTCAACACTGCTGAGTGTATTAGTATCAGTATTCAACACTGCTGAGTGTAGTATCAGTATTCAACACTGCTGAGTGTATTAGTATCAGTATTCAACACTGCTGAGTGTAGTATCAGTATTCAACACTGCTGAGTGTAGTATCAGTATTCAACACTGCTGAGTGTATTAGTATCAGTATTCAACACTGCTGAGTGTAGTATCAGTATTCAACACTGCTGAGTGTAGTATCAGTATTCAACACTGCTGAGTGTAGTATCAGTATTCAACACTGCTGAGTGTAGTGTCAGTATTCAACACTGCTGAGTGTAGTATCAGTATTCAACACTGCTGAGTGTAGTGTCAGTATTCAACACTGCTGAGTGTAGTATCAGTATTCAACACTGCTGAGTGTAGTATCAGTATTCAACACTGCTGAGTGTATTAGTATCAGTATTCAACACTGCTGAGTGTAGTATCAGTATTCAACACTGCTGAGTGTAGTATCAGTATTCAACACTGCTGAGTGTAGTGTCAGTATTCAACACTGCTGAGTGTAGTATCAGTATTCAACACTGCTGAGTGTAGTATCAGTATTCAACACTGCTGAGTGTATTAGTGTCAGTATTCAACACTGCTGAGTGTAGTGTCAGTATTCAACACTGCTGAGTGTAGTATCAGTATTCAACACTGCTGAGTGTATTAGTGTCAGTATTCAACACTGCTGAGTGTAGTGTCAGTATTCAACACTGCTGAGTGTAGTATCAGTATTCAACACTACTGAGTGTATTAGTATCAGTATTCAACACTGCTGAGTGTAGTATCAGTATTCAACAATGCTGAGTGTAGTATCAGTATTCAACACTGCTGAGTGTAGTATCAGTATTCAACACTGCTGAGTGTAGTGTCAGTATTCAACACTGCTGAGTGTAGTATCAGTATTCAACACTGCTGAGTGTAGTGTCAGTATTCAACACTGCTGAGTGTAGTGTCAGTATTCAACACTGCTGAGTGTAGTATCAGTATTCAACACTGCTGAGTGTATTAGTATCAGTATTCAACACTGCTGAGTGTATCAGTATTCAACACTGCTGAGTGTAGTATCAGTATTCAACACTGCTGAGTGTATTAGTATCAGTATTCAACACTGCTGAGTGTATTAGTATCAGTATTCAACACTGCTGAGTGTAGTATCAGTATTCAACACTGCTGAGTGTAGTGTCAGTATTCAACACTGCTGAGTGTAGTGTCAGTATTCACTCTGCTGAGTGTAGTATCAGTATTCAACACTGCTGAGTGTATTAGTATCAGTATTCAACACTGCTGAGTGTATTAGTATCAGTATTCAACACTGCTGAGTGTAGTATCAGTATTCAACACTGCTGAGTGTAGTATCAGTATTCAACACTGCTGAGTGTATTAGTATCAGTATTCAACACTGCTGAGTGTATTAGTATCAGTATTCAACACTGCTGAGTGTATTAGTATCAGTATTCAACACTGCTGAGTGTATTAGTATCAGTATTCAACACTGCTGAGTGTATTAGTATCAGTATTCAACACTGCTGAGTGTAGTATCAGTATTCAACACTGCTGAGTGTATTAGTATCAGTATTCAACACTGCTGAGTGTAGTATCAGTATTCAACACTGCTGAGTGTAGTATCAGTATTCAACACTGCTGAGTGTATTAGTATCAGTATTCAACACTGCTGAGTGTAGTATCAGTATTCAACACTGCTGAGTGTAGTGTCAGTATTCAACACTGCTGAGTGTAGTATCAGTATTCAACACTGCTGAGTGTAGTATCAGTATTCAACACTGCCTAGTGTATTAGTATCAGTATTCAACACTGCTGAGTGTATTAGTATCAGTATTCAACACTGCTGAGTGTAGTATCAGTATTCAACACTGCTGAGTGTATTAGTATCAGTATTCAACACTGCTGAGTGTATTAGTATCAGTATTCAACACTGCTGAGTGTATTAGTATCAGTATTCAACACTGCTGAGTGTATTAGTATCAGTATTCAACACTGCTGAGTGTATTAGTATCAGTATTCAACACTGCTGAGTTTGGTATCAGTATTCAACACTGCTGAGTGTATTAGTATCAGTATTCAACACTGCTGAGTGTATTAGTATCAGTATTCAACACTGCTGAGTGTAGTATCAGTATTCAACACTGCTGAGTGTAGTATCAGTATTCAACACTGCTGAGTGTATTAGTATCAGTATTCAACACTGCCTAGTGTATTAGTATCAGTATTCAACACTGCTGAGTGTATTAGTATCAGTATTCAACACTGCTGAGTGTAGTATCAGTATTCAACACTGCTGAGTGTAGTGTCAGTATTCAACACTGCTGAGTGTATTAGTATCATTATTCAACACTGCTGAGTGTAGTATCAGTATTCAACACTGCTGAGTGTATTAGTATCAGTATTCAACACTGCTGAGTTTATTAGTATCAGTATTCAACACTGCTGAGTGTATTAGTATCAGTATTCAACACTGCTGAGTGTATTAGTATCAGTATTCAACACTGCTGAGTGTATTAGTATCAGTATTCAACACTGCTGAGTTTATTAGTATCAGTATTCAACACTACTGAGTGTAGTATCAGTATTCAACACTGCTGAGTGTATTAGTATCAGTATTCAACACTGCTGAGTGTAGTATCAGTATTCAACACTGCTGAGTGTAGTGTCAGTATTCAACACTGCTGAGTGTAGTATCAGTATTCAACACTGCTGAGTGTAGTATCAGTATTCAACACTGCTGAGTGTAGTGTCAGTATTCAACACTGCTGAGTGTATTAGTATCAGTATTCAACACTGCTGAGTGTATTAGTATCAGTATTCAACACTGCTGAGTGTATTAGTATCAGTATTCAACACTGCTGAGTGTAGTATCAGTATTCAACACTGCTGAGTGTAGTATCAGTATTCAACACTGCTGAGTGTATTAGTATCAGTATTCAACACTGCTGAGTGTAGTATCAGTATTCAACACTGCTGAGTGTAGTATCAGTATTCAACACTGCTGAGTGTAGTATCAGTATTCAACACTGCTGAGTGTAGTGTCAGTATTCAACACTGCTGAGTGTAGTATCAGTATTCAACACTGCTGAGTGTAGTATCAGTATTCAACACTGCTGAGTGTAGTATCAGTATTCAACACTGCTGAGTGTAGTATCAGTATTCAACACTGCTGAGTGTATTAGTATCAGTATTCAACACTGCTGAGTGTAGTATCAGTATTCAACACTGCTGAGTGTAGTATCAGTATTCAACACTGCTGAGTGTATTAGTATCAGTATTCAACACTGCTGAGTGTAGTATCAGTATTCAACACTGCTGAGTGTATTAGTATCAGTAGTCAACACTGCTGAGTGTAGTATCAGTATTCAACACTTCTGAGTGTATTAGTATCAGTATTCAACACTGCTGAGTTTATTAGTATCAGTATTCAACACTGCTGAGTGTATTAGTATCAGTATTCAACACTGCTGAGTGTATTAGTATCAGTATTCAACACTGCTGAGTGTATTAGTATCAGTATTCAACACTGCTGAGTTTATTAGTATCAGTATTCAACACTACTGAGTGTAGTATCAGTATTCAACACTGCTGAGTGTATTAGTATCAGTATTCAACACTGCTGAGTGTAGTATCAGTATTCAACACTGCTGAGTGTAGTGTCAGTATTCAACACTGCTGAGTGTAGTATCAGTATTCAACACTGCTGAGTGTAGTATCAGTATTCAACACTGCTGAGTGTAGTGTCAGTATTCAACACTGCTGAGTGTATTAGTATCAGTATTCAACACTGCTGAGTGTATTAGTATCAGTATTCAACACTGCTGAGTGTATTAGTATCAGTATTCAACACTGCTGAGTGTAGTATCAGTATTCAACACTGCTGAGTGTAGTATCAGTATTCAACACTGCTGAGTGTATTAGTATCAGTATTCAACACTGCTGAGTGTAGTATCAGTATTCAACACTGCTGAGTGTAGTATCAGTATTCAACACTGCTGAGTGTAGTATCAGTATTCAACACTGCTGAGTGTAGTGTCAGTATTCAACACTGCTGAGTGTAGTATCAGTATTCAACACTGCTGAGTGTAGTGTCAGTATTCAACACTGCTGAGTGTAGTATCAGTATTCAACACTGCTGAGTGTAGTATCAGTATTCAACACTGCTGAGTGTATTAGTATCAGTATTCAACACTGCTGAGTGTAGTATCAGTATTCAACACTGCTGAGTGTAGTGTCAGTATTCAACACTGCTGAGTGTAGTGTCAGTATTCAACACTGCTGAGTGTAGTATAAGTATTCAACACTGCTGAGTGTAGTATCAGTATTCAACACTGCTGAGTGTATTAGTGTCAGTATTCAACACTGCTGAGTGTAGTGTCAGTATTCAACACTGCTGAGTGTAGTATCAGTATTCAACACTGCTGAGTGTATTAGTATCAGTATTCAACACTGCTGAGTGTAGTGTCAGTATTCAACACTGCTGAGTGTAGTATCAGTATTCAACACTACTGAGTGTATTAGTATCAGTATTCAACACTGCCTGAGTGTAGTATCAGTATTCAACAATGCTGAGTGTAGTATCAGTATTCAACACTGCTGAGTGTAGTATCAGTATTCAACACTGCTGAGTGTAGTGTCAGTATTCAACACTGCTGAGTGTAGTATCAGTATTCAACACTGCTGAGTGTAGTGTCAGTATTCAACACTGCTGAGTGTATCAGTATTCAACACTGCTGAGTGTGGTATCAGTCAGTATTCAACACTGCTGAGTGTATTAGTATCAGTATTCAACACTGCTGAGTGTATTAGTATCAGTATTCAACACTGCTGAGTGTATTAGTATCAGTATTCAACACTGCTGAGTGTATTAGTATCAGTATTCAACACTGCTGAGTGTATTAGTATCAGTATTCAACACTGCTGAGTGTAGTGTCAGTATTCAACACTGCTGAGTGTATTAGTATCAGTATTCAACACTGCTGAGTGTATTAGTATCAGTATTCAACACTGCTGAGTGTATTAGTATCAGTATTCAACACTGCTGAGTGTATTAGTATCAGTATTCAACACTGCTGAGTGTAGTATCAGTATTCAACACTGCTGAGTGTATTAGTATCAGTATTCAACACTGCTGAGTGTATTAGTATCAGTATTCAACACTGCTGAGTGTAGTATCAGTATTCAACACTGCTGAGTTTAGTATCAGTATTCAACACTGCTGAGTGTATTAGTATCAGTATTCAACACTGCTGAGTGTAGTGTCAGTATTCAACACTGCTGAGTGTATTAGTATCAGTATTCAACACTGCTGAGTGTATTAGTATCAGTATTCAACACTGCTGAGTGTATTAGTATCAGTATTCAACACTGCTGAGTGTAGTATCAGTATTCAACACTGCTGAGTGTAGTGTATCAGTATTCAACACTGCTGAGTGTAGTATCAGTATTCAACACTGCTGAGTGTAGTGTCAGTATTCAACACTGCTGAGTGTAGTGTCAGTATTCAACACTGCTGAGTGTAGTATCAGTATTCAACACTGCTGAGTGTAGTGTCAGTATTCAACACTGCTGAGTGTAGTATCAGTCAGTATTCAACACTGCTGAGTGTAGTATCAGTATTCAACACTGCTGAGTGTAGTATCAGTATTCAACACTGCTGAGTGTAGTGTCAGTATTCAACAGTTGGTGCAGCTTGTAACGCCAGGGTAGTGGGTTCAATTCAGTATTCAGGCACACTGCTGAGTGCTTTGAATAAAAGTCTCTAAATGGCATTTTTTTTTTTTTTTTTCAACACTGCTGAGTGTAGTATCAGTATTCAACACTGCTGAGTTTGGTATCAGTATTCAACACTGCTGAGTGTATTAGTATCAGTATTCAACACTGCTGAGTGTAGTGTCAGTATTCAACACTGCTGAGTGTATTAGTATCAGTATTCAACACTGCTGAGTGTAGTATCAGTATTCAACACTGCTGAGTGTAGTATCAGTATTCAACACTGCTGAGTGTAGTGTCAGTATTCAACACTGCTGAGTGTAGTATCAGTATTCAACACTGCTGAGTGTATTAGTATCAGTATTCAACACTGCTGAGTGTAGTATCAGTATTCAACACTGCTGAGTGTAGTATCAGTATTCAACACTGCTGAGTGTAGTATCAGTATTCAACACTGCTGAGTGTATTAGTATCAGTATTCAACACTGCTGAGTGTATTAGTATCAGTATTCAACACTGCTGAGTGTAGTATCAGTATTCAACACTGCTGAGTGTAGTGTCAGTATTCAACACTGCTGAGTGTAGTGTCAGTATTCCACTCTGCTGAGTGTAGTATCAGTATTCAACACTGCTGAGTGTATTAGTATCAGTATTCAACACTGCTGAGTGTATTAGTATCAGTATTCAACACTGCTGAGTGTAGTATCAGTATTCAACACTGCTGAGTGTAGTATCAGTATTCAACACTGCTGAGTGTATTAGTATCAGTATTCAACACTGCTGAGTGTATTAGTATCAGTATTCAACACTGCTGAGTGTATTAGTATCAGTATTCAACACTGCTGAGTGTATTAGTATCAGTATTCAACACTGCTGAGTGTATTAGTATCAGTATTCAACACTGCTGAGTTTGGTATCAGTATTCAACACTGCTGAGTGTAGTATCAGTATTCAACACTGCTGAGTGTAGTGTCAGTATTCAACACTGCTGAGTGTAGTATCAGTATTCAACACTGCTGAGTGTAGTATCAGTATTCAACACTGCTGAGTGTAGTATCAGTATTCAACACTGCTGAGTGTAGTGTCAGTATTCAACACTGCTGAGTGTAGTATCAGTATTCAACACTGCTGAGTGTATTAGTATCAGTATTCAACACTGCTGAGTGTAGTATCAGTATTCAACACTGCTGAGTGTAGTATCAGTATTCAACACTGCTGAGTGTAGTATCAGTATTCAACACTGCTGAGTGTATTAGTATCAGTATTCAACACTGCTGAGTGTATTAGTATCAGTATTCAACACTGCTGAGTGTAGTATCAGTATTCAATACTGCTGAGTGTAGTGTCAGTATTCAACACTGCTGAGTGTAGTGTCAGTATTCCACTCTGCTGAGTGTAGTATCAGTATTCAACACTGCTGAGTGTATTAGTATCAGTATTCAACACTGCTGAGTGTATTAGTATCAGTATTCAACACTGCTGAGTGTAGTATCAGTATTCAACACTGCTGAGTGTAGTATCAGTATTCAACACTGCTGAGTGTATTAGTATCAGTATTCAACACTGCTGAGTGTATTAGTATCAGTATTCAACACTGCTGAGTGTATTAGTATCAGTATTCAACACTGCTGAGTGTATTAGCATCAGTATTCAACACTGCTGAGTGTATTAGTATCAGTATTCAACACTGCTGAGTTTGGTATCAGTATTCAACACTGCTGAGTGTAGTATCAGTATTCAACACTGCTGAGTGTAGTGTCAGTATTCAACACTGCTGAGTGTAGTATCAGTATTCAACACTGCTGAGTGTAGTATCAGTATTCAACACTGCCTAGTGTATTAGTATCAGTATTCAACACTGCTGAGTGTATTAGTATCAGTATTCAACACTGCTGAGTGTAGTATCAGTATTCAACACTGCTGAGTGTATTAGTATCAGTATTCAACACTGCTGAGTGTATTAGTATCAGTATTCAACACTGCTGAGTGTATTAGTATCAGTATTCAACACTGCTGAGTGTATTAGTATCAGTATTCAACACTGCTGAGTGTATTAGTATCAGTATTCAACACTGCTGAGTTTAGTATCAGTATTCAACACTGCTGAGTGTATTAGTATCAGTATTCAACACTGCTGAGTGTATTAGTATCAGTATTCAACACTGCTGAGTGTAGTATCAGTATTCAACACTGCTGAGTGTAGTATCAGTATTCAACACTGCTGAGTGTATTAGTATCAGTATTCAACACTGCTAGTGTATTAGTATCAGTATTCAACACTGCTGAGTGTATTAGTATCAGTATTCAACACTGCTGAGTGTAGTATCAGTATTCAACACTGCTGAGTGTAGTGTCAGTATTCAACACTGCTGAGTGTATTAGTATCATTATTCAACACTGCTGAGTGTAGTATCAGTATTCAACACTTCTGAGTGTATTAGTATCAGTATTCAACACTGCTGAGTTTATTAGTATCAGTATTCAACACTGCTGAGTGTATTAGTATCAGTATTCAACACTGCTGAGTGTATTAGTATCAGTATTCAACACTGCTGAGTGTATTAGTATCAGTATTCAACACTGCTGAGTTTATTAGTATCAGTATTCAACACTACTGAGTGTAGTATCAGTATTCAACACTGCTGAGTGTATTAGTATCAGTATTCAACACTGCTGAGTGTAGTATCAGTATTCAACACTGCTGAGTGTAGTGTCAGTATTCAACACTGCTGAGTGTAGTATCAGTATTCAACACTGCTGAGTGTAGTATCAGTATTCAACACTGCTGAGTGTAGTGTCAGTATTCAACACTGCTGAGTGTATTAGTATCAGTATTCAACACTGCTGAGTGTATTAGTATCAGTATTCAACACTGCTGAGTGTATTAGTATCAGTATTCAACACTGCTGAGTGTAGTATCAGTATTCAACACTGCTGAGTGTAGTATCAGTATTCAACACTGCTGAGTGTATTAGTATCAGTATTCAACACTGCTGAGTGTAGTATCAGTATTCAACACTGCTGAGTGTAGTATCAGTATTCAACACTGCTGAGTGTAGTATCAGTATTCAACACTGCTGAGTGTAGTGTCAGTATTCAACACTGCTGAGTGTAGTATCAGTATTCAACACTGCTGAGTGTAGTGTCAGTATTCAACACTGCTGAGTGTAGTATCAGTATTCAACACTGCTGAGTGTAGTATCAGTATTCAACACTGCTGAGTGTATTAGTATCAGTATTCAACACTGCTGAGTGTAGTATCAGTATTCAACACTGCTGAGTGTAGTATCAGTATTCAACACTGCTGAGTGTATTAGTATCAGTATTCAACACTGCTGAGTGTAGTATCAGTATTCAACACTGCTGAGTGTATTAGTATCAGTAGTCAACACTGCTGAGTGTAGTATCAGTATTCAACACTTGCTGAGTGTATTAGTATCAGTATTCAACACTGCTGAGTTTATTAGTATCAGTATTCAACACTGCTGAGTGTATTAGTATCAGTATTCAACACTGCTGAGTGTATTAGTATCAGTATTCAACACTGCTGAGTGTATTAGTATCAGTATTCAACACTGCTGAGTTTATTAGTATCAGTATTCAACACTACTGAGTGTAGTATCAGTATTCAACACTGCTGAGTGTATTAGTATCAGTATTCAACACTGCTGAGTGTAGTATCAGTATTCAACACTGCTGAGTGTAGTGTCAGTATTCAACACTGCTGAGTGTAGTATCAGTATTCAACACTGCTGAGTGTAGTATCAGTATTCAACACTGCTGAGTGTAGTGTCAGTATTCAACACTGCTGAGTGTATTAGTATCAGTATTCAACACTGCTGAGTGTATTAGTATCAGTATTCAACACTGCTGAGTGTATTAGTATCAGTATTCAACACTGCTGAGTGTAGTATCAGTATTCAACACTGCTGAGTGTAGTATCAGTATTCAACACTGCTGAGTGTATTAGTATCAGTATTCAACACTGCTGAGTGTAGTATCAGTATTCAACACTGCTGAGTGTAGTATCAGTATTCAACACTGCTGAGTGTAGTATCAGTATTCAACACTGCTGAGTGTAGTGTCAGTATTCAACACTGCTGAGTGTAGTATCAGTATTCAACACTGCTGAGTGTAGTGTCAGTATTCAACACTGCTGAGTGTAGTATCAGTATTCAACACTGCTGAGTGTAGTATCAGTATTCAACACTGCTGAGTGTATTAGTATCAGTATTCAACACTGCTGAGTGTAGTATCAGTATTCAACACTGCTGAGTGTAGTGTCAGTATTCAACACTGCTGAGTGTAGTGTCAGTATTCAACACTGCTGAGTGTAGTATCAGTATTCAACACTGCTGAGTGTAGTATCAGTATTCAACACTGCTGAGTGTATTAGTGTCAGTATTCAACACTGCTGAGTGTAGTGTCAGTATTCAACACTGCTGAGTGTAGTATCAGTATTCAACACTGCTGAGTGTATTAGTGTCAGTATTCAACACTGCTGAGTGTAGTGTCAGTATTCAACACTGCTGAGTGTAGTATCAGTATTCAACACTACTGAGTGTATTAGTATCAGTATTCAACACTGCCTAGTGTAGTATCAGTATTCAACAATGCTGAGTGTAGTATCAGTATTCAACACTGCTGAGTGTAGTATCAGTATTCAACACTGCTGAGTGTAGTGTCAGTATTCAACACTGCTGAGTGTAGTATCAGTATTCAACACTGCTGAGTGTAGTGTCAGTATTCAACACTGCTGAGTGTAGTGTCAGTATTCAACACTGCTGAGTGTAGTATCAGTATTCAACACTGCTGAGACTATTAGTATCAGTATTCAACACTGCTGAGTGTAGTGTCAGTATTCAACACTGCTGAGTGTATTAGTATCAGTATTCAACACTGCTGAGTGTATTAGTATCAGTATTCAACACTGCTGAGTGTAGTATCAGTATTCAACACTGCTGAGTTTGGTATCAGTATTCAACACTGCTGAGTGTATTAGTATCAGTATTCAACACTGCTGAGTGTAGTGTCAGTATTCAACACTGCTGAGTGTATTAGTATCAGTATTCAACACTGCTGAGTGTAGTATCAGTATTCAACACTGCTGAGTGTAGTATCAGTATTCAACACTGCTGAGTGTAGTGTCAGTATTCAACACTGCTGAGTGTAGTATCAGTATTCAACACTGCTGAGTGTATTAGTATCAGTATTCAACACTGCTGAGTGTAGTATCAGTATTCAACACTGCTGAGTGTAGTATCAGTATTCAACACTGCTGAGTGTAGTATCAGTATTCAACACTGCTGAGTGTATTAGTATCAGTATTCAACACTGCTGAGTGTATTAGTATCAGTATTCAACACTGCTGAGTGTAGTATCAGTATTCAATACTGCTGAGTGTAGTGTCAGTATTCAACACTGCTGAGTGTAGTGTCAGTATTCCACTCTGCTGAGTGTAGTATCAGTATTCAACACTGCTGAGTGTATTAGTATCAGTATTCAACACTGCTGAGTGTATTAGTATCAGTATTCAACACTGCTGAGTGTAGTATCAGTATTCAACACTGCTGAGTGTAGTATCAGTATTCAACACTGCTGAGTGTATTAGTATCAGTATTCAACACTGCTGAGTGTATTAGTATCAGTATTCAACACTGCTGAGTGTATTAGTATCAGTATTCAACACTGCTGAGTGTATTAGCATCAGTATTCAACACTGCTGAGTGTATTAGTATCAGTATTCAACACTGCTGAGTTTGGTATCAGTATTCAACACTGCTGAGTGTAGTATCAGTATTCAACACTGCTGAGTGTAGTGTCAGTATTCAACACTGCTGAGTGTATTAGTATCAGTATTCAACACTGCTGAGTGTAGTATCAGTATTCAACACTGCTGAGTGTAGTATCAGTATTCAACACTGCTGAGTGTAGTATCAGTATTCAACACTGCTGAGTGTAGTATCAGTATTCAACACTGCTGAGTGTATTAGTATCAGTATTCAACACTGCTGAGTGTAGTATCAGTATTCAACACTGCTGAGTGTAGTGTCAGTATTCAACACTGCTGAGTGTAGTATCAGTCAGTATTCAACACTGCTGAGTGTATTAGTATCAGTATTCAACACTGCTGAGTGTATTAGTATCAGTATTCAACACTGCTGAGTGTATTAGTATCAGTATTCAACACTGCTGAGTGTAGTATCAGTATTCAACACTGCTGAGTGTAGTGTCAGTATTCAACACTGCTGAGTGTATTAGTATCAGTATTCAACACTGCTGAGTGTAGTATCAGTATTCAACACTGCTGAGTGTAGTATCAGTATTCAACACTGCTGAGTGTAGTATCAGTATTCAACACTGCTGAGTGTAGTGTCAGTATTCAACACTGCTGAGTGTAGTATCAGTATTCAACACTGCTGAGTGTAGTGTCAGTATTCAACACTGCTGAGTGTAGTATCAGTATTCAACACTGCTGAGTGTAGTATCAGTATTCAACACTGCTGAGTGTATTAGTATCAGTATTCAACACTGCTGAGTGTAGTATCAGTATTCAACACTGCTGAGTGTAGTATCAGTATTCAACACTGCTGAGTGTATTAGTATCAGTATTCAACACTGCTGAGTGTAGTATCAGTATTCAACACTGCTGAGTGTATTAGTATCAGTAGTCAACACTGCTGAGTGTAGTATCAGTATTCAACACTTCTGAGTGTATTAGTATCAGTATTCAACACTGCTGAGTTTATTAGTATCAGTATTCAACACTGCTGAGTGTATTAGTATCAGTATTCAACACTGCTGAGTGTATTAGTATCAGTATTCAACACTGCTGAGTGTATTAGTATCAGTATTCAACACTGCTGAGTTTATTAGTATCAGTATTCAACACTACTGAGTGTAGTATCAGTATTCAACACTGCTGAGTGTATTAGTATCAGTATTCAACACTGCTGAGTGTAGTATCAGTATTCAACACTGCTGAGTGTAGTGTCAGTATTCAACACTGCTGAGTGTAGTATCAGTATTCAACACTGCTGAGTGTAGTATCAGTATTCAACACTGCTGAGTGTAGTGTCAGTATTCAACACTGCTGAGTGTATTAGTATCAGTATTCAACACTGCTGAGTGTATTAGTATCAGTATTCAACACTGCTGAGTGTATTAGTATCAGTATTCAACACTGCTGAGTGTAGTATCAGTATTCAACACTGCTGAGTGTAGTATCAGTATTCAACACTGCTGAGTGTATTAGTATCAGTATTCAACACTGCTGAGTGTAGTATCAGTATTCAACACTGCTGAGTGTAGTATCAGTATTCAACACTGCTGAGTGTAGTATCAGTATTCAACACTGCTGAGTGTAGTGTCAGTATTCAACACTGCTGAGTGTAGTATCAGTATTCAACACTGCTGAGTGTAGTGTCAGTATTCAACACTGCTGAGTGTAGTATCAGTATTCAACACTGCTGAGTGTAGTATCAGTATTCAACACTGCTGAGTGTATTAGTATCAGTATTCAACACTGCTGAGTGTAGTATCAGTATTCAACACTGCTGAGTGTAGTATCAGTATTCAACACTGCTGAGTGTAGTGTCAGTATTCAACACTGCTGAGTGTAGTATCAGTATTCAACACTGCTGAGTGTAGTATCAGTATTCAACACTGCTGAGTGTATTAGTGTCAGTATTCAACACTGCTGAGTGTAGTGTCAGTATTCAACACTGCTGAGTGTAGTATCAGTATTCAACACTGCTGAGTGTATTAGTGTCAGTATTCAACACTGCTGAGTGTAGTGTCAGTATTCAACACTGCTGAGTGTAGTATCAGTATTCAACACTACTGAGTGTATTAGTATCAGTATTCAACACTGCCTAGTGTAGTATCAGTATTCAACAATGCTGAGTGTAGTATCAGTATTCAACACTGCTGAGTGTAGTATCAGTATTCAACACTGCTGAGTGTAGTGTCAGTATTCAACACTGCTGAGTGTAGTATCAGTATTCAACACTGCTGAGTGTAGTGTCAGTATTCAACACTGCTGAGTGTAGTGTCAGTATTCAACACTGCTGAGTGTAGTATCAGTATTCAACACTGCTGAGAGTATTAGTATCAGTATTCAACACTGCTGAGTGTAGTATCAGTATTCAACACTGCTGAGTGTATTAGTATCAGTATTCAACACTGCTGAGTGTATTAGTATCAGTATTCAACACTGCTGAGTGTATTAGTATCAGTATTCAACACTGCTGAGTGTAGTGTCAGTATTCAACACTGCTGAGTGTATTAGTATCAGTATTCAACACTGCTGAGTGTATTAGTATCAGTATTCAACACTGAGTGTGAGTGTAGTATCAGTATTCAACACTGCTGAGTGTATTATCAGTATTCAACACTGCTGAGTGTATTAGTATCAGTATTCAACACTGCTGAGTGTAGTGTCAGTATTCAACACTGCTGAGTGTAGTGTCAGTATTCAACACTGCTGAGTGTATTAGTATCAGTATTCAACACTGCTGAGTGTAGTATCAATATTCAACACTGCTGAGTGTATTAGTATCAGTATTCAACACTGCTGAGTGTAGTGTCAGTATTCAACACTGCTGAGTGTATTATTATCAGTATTCAACACTGCTGAGTGTATTAGTATCAGTATTCAACACTGCTGAGTGTATTAGTATCAGTATTCAACACTGCTGAGTGTATTAGTATCAGTATTCAACACTGCTGAGTGTATTAGTATCAGTATTCAACACTGCTGAGTGTAGTATCAGTATTCAACACTGCTGAGTGTATTAGTATCAGTATTCAACACTGCTGAGTGTATTAGTATCAGTATTCAACACTGCTGAGTGTATTAGTATCAGTATTCAACACTGCTGAGTGTAGTATCAGTATTCAACACTGCTGAGTGTAGTATCAGTATTCAACACTGCTGAGTGTAGTATCAGTATTCAACACTGCTGAGTGTAGTGTCAGTATTCACTCGTGGTCCTTCTGTAGCTCAGTTGGTAGAGCATGGCGCTTGTAACGCCAGGGTAGTGGGTTCAATTCCCGGGACCACCCATACGTAGAATGTAGGCACACATGACTGTAAGTCGCTTTGAATAAAAGCGTCTGCTAAATGGCATATTTTTTTTTTTTTTTTTTTCAACACTGCTGAGTGTAGTATCAGTATTCAACACTGCTGAGTTTGGTATCAGTATTCAACACTGCTGAGTGTATTAGTATCAGTATTCAACACTGCTGAGTGTAGTGTCAGTATTCAACACTGCTGAGTGTATTAGTATCAGTATTCAACACTGCTGAGTGTAGTATCAGTATTCAACACTGCTGAGTGTAGTATCAGTATTCAACACTGCTGAGTGTAGTATCAGTATTCAACACTGCTGAGTGTAGTATCAGTATTCAACACTGCTGAGTGTAGTGTCAGTATTCAACACTGCTGAGTGTAGTATCAGTATTCAACACTGCTGAGTGTATTAGTATCAGTATTCAACACTGCTGAGTGTAGTATCAGTATTCAACACTGCTGAGTGTAGTATCAGTATTCAACACTGCTGAGTGTAGTATCAGTATTCAACACTGCTGAGTGTATTAGTATCAGTATTCAACACTGCTGAGTGTATTAGTATCAGTATTCAACACTGCTGAGTGTAGTATCAGTATTCAATACTGCTGAGTGTAGTGTCAGTATTCAACACTGCTGAGTGTAGTGTCAGTATTCCACTCTGCTGAGTGTAGTATCAGTATTCAACACTGCTGAGTGTAGTATCAGTATTCAACACTGCTGAGTGTAGTATCAGTATTCAACACTGCTGAGTGTAGTGTCAGTATTCAACACTGCTGAGTGTAGTATCAGTATTCAACACTGCTGAGTGTAGTATCAGTATTCAACACTGCCTAGTGTATTAGTATCAGTATTCAACACTGCTGAGTGTATTAGTATCAGTATTCAACACTGCTGAGTGTAGTATCAGTATTCAACACTGCTGAGTGTATTAGTATCAGTATTCAACACTGCTGAGTGTATTAGTATCAGTATTCAACACTGCTGAGTGTATTAGTATCAGTATTCAACACTGCTGAGTGTATTAGTATCAGTATTCAACACTGCTGAGTGTATTAGTATCAGTATTCAACACTGCTGAGTTTGGTATCAGTATTCAACACTGCTGAGTGTATTAGTATCAGTATTCAACACTGCTGAGTGTATTAGTATCAGTATTCAACACTGCTGAGTGTAGTATCAGTATTCAACACTGCTGAGTGTAGTATCAGTATTCAACACTGCTGAGTGTATTAGTATCAGTATTCAACACTGCCTAGTGTATTAGTATCAGTATTCAACACTGCTGAGTGTATTAGTATCAGTATTCAACACTGCTGAGTGTAGTATCAGTATTCAACACTGCTGAGTGTAGTGTCAGTATTCAACACTGCTGAGTGTATTAGTATCATTATTCAACACTGCTGAGTGTAGTATCAGTATTCAACACTTCTGAGTGTATTAGTATCAGTATTCAACACTGCTGAGTTTATTAGTATCAGTATTCAACACTGCTGAGTGTATTAGTATCAGTATTCAACACTGCTGAGTGTATTAGTATCAGTATTCAACACTGCTGAGTGTATTAGTATCAGTATTCAACACTGCTGAGTTTATTAGTATCAGTATTCAACACTACTGAGTGTAGTATCAGTATTCAACACTGCTGAGTGTATTAGTATCAGTATTCAACACTGCTGAGTGTAGTATCAGTATTCAACACTGCTGAGTGTAGTGTCAGTATTCAACACTGCTGAGTGTAGTATCAGTATTCAACACTGCTGAGTGTAGTATCAGTATTCAACACTGCTGAGTGTAGTGTCAGTATTCAACACTGCTGAGTGTATTAGTATCAGTATTCAACACTGCTGAGTGTATTAGTATCAGTATTCAACACTGCTGAGTGTATTAGTATCAGTATTCAACACTGCTGAGTGTAGTATCAGTATTCAACACTGCTGAGTGTAGTATCAGTATTCAACACTGCTGAGTGTATTAGTATCAGTATTCAACACTGCTGAGTGTAGTATCAGTATTCAACACTGCTGAGTGTAGTATCAGTATTCAACACTGCTGAGTGTAGTATCAGTATTCAACACTGCTGAGTGTAGTGTCAGTATTCAACACTGCTGAGTGTAGTATCAGTATTCAACACTGCTGAGTGTAGTGTCAGTATTCAACACTGCTGAGTGTAGTATCAGTATTCAACACTGCTGAGTGTAGTATCAGTATTCAACACTGCTGAGTGTATTAGTATCAGTATTCAACACTGCTGAGTGTAGTATCAGTATTCAACACTGCTGAGTGTAGTATCAGTATTCAACACTGCTGAGTGTATTAGTATCAGTATTCAACACTGCTGAGTGTAGTATCAGTATTCAACACTGCTGAGTGTATTAGTATCAGTAGTCAACACTGCTGAGTGTAGTATCAGTATTCAACACTTCTGAGTGTATTAGTATCAGTATTCAACACTGCTGAGTTTATTAGTATCAGTATTCAACACTGCTGAGTGTATTAGTATCAGTATTCAACACTGCTGAGTGTATTAGTATCAGTATTCAACACTGCTGAGTGTATTAGTATCAGTATTCAACACTGCTGAGTTTATTAGTATCAGTATTCAACACTACTGAGTGTAGTATCAGTATTCAACACTGCTGAGTGTATTAGTATCAGTATTCAACACTGCTGAGTGTAGTATCAGTATTCAACACTGCTGAGTGTAGTATCAGTATTCAACACTGCTGAGTGTAGTATCAGTATTCAACACTGCCGAGTGTAGTATCAGTATTCAACACTGCCGAGTGTAGTATCAGTATTCAACACTGCTGAGTGTAGTATCAGTATTCAACACTGCTGAGTGTAGTATCAGTATTCAACACTGCTGAGTGTAGTGTCAGTATTCAACACTGCTGAGTGTAGTATCAGTATTCAACACTGCTGAGTGTAGTATCAGTATTCAACACTGCTGAGTGTAGTGTCAGTATTCAACACTGCTGAGTGTAGTATCAGTATTCAACACTGCTGAGTGTAGTATCAGTATTCAACACTGCTGAGTGTAGTGTCAGTATTCAACACTGCTGAGTGTAGTATCAGTATTCAACACTGCTGAGTGTAGTATCAGTATTCAACACTGCTGAGTGTATTAGTATCAGTATTCAACACTGCTGAGTGTAGTATCAGTATTCAACACTGCTGAGTGTAGTATCAGTATTCAACACTGCTGAGTGTATTAGTATCAGTATTCAACACTGCTGAGTGTAGTATCAGTATTCAACACTGCTGAGTGTATTAGTATCAGTAGTCAACACTGCTGAGTGTAGTATCAGTATTCAACACTGCTGAGTGTAGTATCAGTATTCAACACTGCTGAGTGTAGTATCAGTATTCAACACTGCTGAGTGTAGTATCAGTATTCAACACTGCTGAGTGTAGTATCAGTATTCAACACTGCTGAGTGTAGTATCAGTATTCAACACTTATCCATATTCCCTAATGGAGCCCTGTTCACTATAAAGTGCCTATGTGTTGAGTCCCTATTGGCACCCTGTTCACTATGTGGTACTATAAATGTATAAGTCCCTATAAAGCGTCCTAATTTTGACCAGAACCCCCAAAATTTGCGCACTATGTAGGGAATAGGAGTAGGGTGTCATTTGGGATGTATAAACAGTAGGCCTGTGTAACAGTAGGCCTGTGTAACAGTAGGCCTGTATAACAGTAGGCCTGTATAACAGTAGGCCTGTATAACAGTAGGCCTGTATAACAGTAGGCCTGTATAACAGTAGGCCTGTATAACAGTAGACCTGTATAACAGTAGGCCTGTATAAACAGTAGGCCTGTATAAACAGTAGGCCTGTATAACAGTAGGCCTGTGTAACAGTAGGCCTGTATAACAGTAGGCCTGTGTAACAGTAGGCCTGTATAACAGTAGGCCTGTATAACAGTAGGCCTGTGTAACAGTAGGCCTGTATAACAGTAGGCCTGTACAACAGTAGGCCTGTGTAACAGTAGGCCTGTATAACAGTAGGCCTGTATAACAGTAGGCCTGTATAACAGTAGGCCTGTGTAACAGTAGGCCTGTGTAACAGTAGGCCTGTGTAACAGTAGGCCTGTATAACAGTAGGCCTGTGTAACAGTAGGCCTGTGTAACAGTAGGCCTGTGTAACAGTAGGCCTGTATAACAGTAGGCCTGTATAACAGTAGGTCTGTGTAACAGTAGGCCTGTATAACAGTAGGCCTGTATAACAGTAGGCCTGTATAACAGTAGGCCTGTGTAACAGTAGGCCTGTGTAACAGTAGGCCTGTATAACAGTAGGCCTGTGTAACAGTAGGCCTGTGTAACAGTAGGCCTGTGTAACAGTAGGCCTGTATAACAGTAGGCCTGTGTAACAGTAGGCCTGTGTAACAGTAGGCCTGTATAACAGTAGGCCTGTGTAACAGTAGGCCTGTATAACAGTAGGCCTGTGTAACAGTAGGCCTGTATAACAGTAGGCCTGTATAACAGTAAGCCTGTATAACAGTAGGCCTGTGTAACAGTAGGCCTGTAAGGTCTACATCAAAGGTACCTTTATGTGGGGCTCCTCCTTCAGTGAAATAATTACAATCACAACTGACAGCTGTTCAGTGTGGCTGACATCTGAGCTGCAAATCTACAATGACAGAGAAGAACTTCGCCAACTCGTTGTCAATCACCGTTATCGAAATGACCTTGCCGCTCAACAAATCAATGAGTTCATTCTGTATTTGGTGGCCGAGGAAGCTGGTGGTCCCTTTTTGGACACGGTTAAGGTGCTCTTTCATGACTGGATCCAACTGTGCCGTCAGTTCAACCTCTTTGAGGACATGTCCATTTGATGGAGAGGACAGTGTTTCTGTGTGTGTGTGTGTGTCCCCTTAGTGCCAGATTTCTAATGGCCAGAGACTATAGCAGCCAGACGTGTCAGCACCTCTCTCCATCTCATCCCCTCAGCCTCCATGAGTGCCATCTCATCCTCTCAGCCTCCATCAGTGCCATCTCATCCCCTCAGCCTCCATCAGTGCCATCTCATCCCCTCAGCCTCCATCAGTGCCATCTCATCCCCTCAGCCTCCATCAGTGCCATCTCATCCCCTCAGCCTCCATCAGTGCCATCTCATCCCCTCAGCCTCCATCAGTGCCATCTCATCCTCTCAGCCTCCATGAGTGCCATCTCATCCTCTCAGCCTCCATCTCATCCCCTCAGCCTCCATCAGTGCCATCTCATCCTCTCATCCCCTCAGCCTCCATCTCATCCTCTCAGCCTCCATCAGTGCCATCTCATCCCCTCAGCCTCCATGAGTGCCATCTCATCCTCTCAGCCTCCATCAGTGCCATCTCATCCCCTCAGCCTCCATCAGTGCCATCTCATCCCCTCAGCCTCCATCTCATCCCCTCAGCCTCCATCAGTGCCATCTCATCCCCTCAGCCTCCATGAGTGCCATCTCATCCCCTCAGCCTCCATCTCATCCCCTCAGCCTCCATCAGTGCCATCTCATCCCCTCAGCCTCCATGAGTGCCATCTCATCCCCTCAGCCTCCATCTCATCCCCTCAGCCTCCATCAGTGCCATCTCATCCCCTCAGCCTCCATCAGTGCCATCTCATCCCCTCAGCCTCCATCTCATCCCCTCAGCCTCCATCAGTGCCATCTCATCCCCTCAGCCTCCATGAGTGCCATCTCATCCCCTCAGCCTCCATCTCATCCCCTCAGCCTCCATGAGTGCCATCTCATCCCCTCAGCCTCCATGAGTGCCATCTCATCCCCTCAGCCTCCATCAGTGCCATCTCATCCCCTCAGCCTCCATCAGTGCCATCTCATCCTCTCATCCTCTCCATCAGTGCCATCTCATCCTCTCAGCCTCCATCAGTGCCATCTCATCCTCTCAGCCTCCATCAGTGCCATCTCATCCTCTCATCCTCTCCATCAGTGCCATCTCATCCCCTCAGCCTCCATCAGTGCCATCTCATCCCCTCAGCCTCCATCTCATCCCCTCAGCCTCCATCTCATCCTCTCAGCCTCCATCAGTGCCATCTCATCCCCTCAGCCTCCATCAGTGCCATCTCATCCCCTCAGCCTCCATCTCATCCCCTCAGCCTCCATCAGTGCCATCTCATCCTCTCATCCTCTCCATCAGTGCCATCTCATCCTCTCAGCCTCCATCAGTGCCATCTCATCCTCTCAGCCTCCATGAGTGCCATCTCATCCTCTCAGCCTCCATCTCATCCCCTCAGCCTCCATGAGTGCCATCTCATCCTCTCAGCCTCCATCAGTGCCATCTCATCCCCTCAGCCTCCATCAGTGCCATCTCATCCCCTCAGCCTCCATCAGTGCCATCTCATCCTCTCAGCCTCCATCAGTGCCATCTCATCCCCTCAGCCTCCATCAGTGCCATCTCATCCCCTCAGCCTCCATCAGTGCCATCTCATCCTCTCAGCCTCCATCAGTGCCATCTCATCCCCTCAGCCTCCATCAGTGCCATCTCATCCCCTCAGCCTCCATCAGTGCCATCTCATCCCCTCAGCCTCCATCAGTGCCATCTCATCCCCTCAGCCTCCATCAGTGCCATCTCATCCCCTCAGCCTCCATCAGTGCCATCTCATCCCCTCAGCCTCCATCAGTGCCATCTCATCCTCTCAGCCTCCATGAGTGCCATCTCATCCCCTCAGCCTCCATCAGTGCCATCTCATCCCCTCAGCCTCCATCAGTGCCATCTCATCCTCTCAGCCTCCATCAGTGCCATCTCATCCTCTCAGCCTCCATCTCATCCCCTCAGCCTCCATCAGTGCCATCTCATCCTCTCAGCCTCCATCAGTGCCATCTCATCCCCTCAGCCTCCATCAGTGCCATCTCATCCCCTCAGCCTCCATCAGTGCCATCTCATCCCCTCAGCCTCCATCTCATCCCCTCAGCCTCCATCAGTGCCATCTCATCCCCTCAGCCTCCATCTCATCCCCTCAGCCTCCATCAGTGCCATCTCATCCTCTCAGCCTCCATCTCATCCTCTCAGCCTCCATCTCATCCTCTCAGCCTCCATCTCATCCTCTCAGCCTCCATCTCATCCCCTCAGCCTCCATCAGTGCCACGTCTTAGCTGTCTACCACTGTATGATACCACTCTGGAATAACGCGAGTCAGACGGCTGCAATTGAGTGAACGAGGAAATAAACCATAGAAGGATACTGGTAGCAGACTGGAGACTATTGTCATCGAAGTGAAACAACAGTGTGAGTGCTGAGTGCAGCGTTGTCTTATTTAACTCGGCTTAAAGAACGGTACACTTGCCAGCGCCCTTCACACGGTCATGAATGGCTGACGAGTGTGTAAATATTGACCACAGGAGAGTGCAAGAGGCTGCCCCCTTTTTTGAGATCCTCATTGACTGTTCTTTCCATGTTTTCGTGCAGTTTTTGGTGTTCTGGACTGCTGTCGTGTAGGAAGTCAGCAAAGAACTTGCATGTTTCCAGTCTGTCAGTCCTGAGTTTGCAAAATTAATTTTGTTCTTAGAAAAGAGTTTGCAGCAGTAGCAGAAGAGGCTGTTGTTTCTTTCAGAATACACCAACCAACTTCTAGTGATTTTTTTTTCCCCCTCACCCCTCATAAAAAGACTTCCTGAAATACTGGTGGTGGCAACTTCTTCCATCACTCTCATTTCTCGGGAAAACAAAGTCAGGTGGTACCTCACTTGGTCCTCTGCAAACGAGTTGTGTCTGAATTCTGTCAGTCACAACTGAAGGCCAGTCAGCAGGGTCTGTAGACAGGGTCTGTAGACAGTATTTCATCCTCAGCAGCAGGGTCTGTAGACAGTAGTTCATCCTCAGCAGCAGGGTCTGTAGACAGTAGTTCATCCTCAGCAGCAGGGTCTGTAGACAGGGTCTGTAGACAGTAGTTCATCCTCAGCAGCAGGGTCTGTAGACAGGGTCTGTAGACAGTAGTTCATCCTCAGCAGCAGGGTCTGTAGACAGTAGTTCATCCTCAGCAGCAGGGTCTGTAGACAGTGGTTCATCCTCAGCAGCAGGGTCTGTAGACAGTGGTTCATCCTCAGCAGCAGGGTCTATAGACAGTGGTTCATCCTCAGCAGCAGGGTCTGTAGACAGTGGTTCATCCTCAGCAGCAGGGTCTGTAGACAGTAGTTCATCCTCAGCAGCAGGGTCTGTAGACAGGGTCTGTAGACAGTGGTTCATCCTCAGCAGCAGGGTCTGTAGACAGTAGTTCATCCTCAGCAGGGTCCTCAGCAGCAGGGTCTATAGACAGTGGTTCATCCTCAGTCAGCAGGGTCTGTAGACAGTGGTTCATCCTCAGCAGCAGGGTCTGTAGACAGGGTCTGTAGACAGTGGTTCATCCTCAGCAGCAGGGTCTGTAGACAGTAGTTTATCCTCAGCAGCAGGGTCTGTAGACAGGGTCTATAGACAGTAGTTCATCCTCAGTAGCAGGGTCTGTAGACAGTGGTTCATCCTCAGCAGCAGGGTCTGTAGACAGTAGTTCATCCTCAGCAGCAGGGTCTGTAGACAGTGGTTCATCCTCAGCAGCAGGGTCTGTAGACAGTAGTTCATCCTCAGCAGCAGGGTCTGTAGACAGGGTCTATAGACAGTAGTTAATCCTCAGTAGCAGGGCCTGTAGACAGTAGTTCATCCTCAGCAGCAGGGTCTGTAGACAGTGGTTCATCCTCAGCAGCAGGGTCTGTAGACAGTAGTTCATCCTCAGCAGCAGGGTCTATAGACAGTGGTTCATCCTCAGTCAGCAGGGTCTGTAGACAGTGGTTCATCCTCAGCAGCAGGGTCTGTAGACAGTAGTTCATCCTCAGCAGCAGGGTCTGTAGACAGGGTCTGTAGACAGTGGTTCATCCTCAGCAGCAGGGTCTGTAGACAGTAGTTCATCCTCAGCAGCAGGGTCTGTAGACAGTGGTTCATCCTCAGCAGCAGGGTCTGTAGACAGTGGTTCATCCTCAGCAGCAGGGTCTGTAGACAGTGGTTCATCCTCAGCAGCAGGGTCTGTAGACAGTGGTTCATCCTCAGCAGCAGGGTCTGTAGACAGTAGTTCATCCTCAGCAGCAGGGTCTGTAGACAGTGGTTCATCCTCAGCAGCAGGGTCTGTAGACAGGGTCTGTAGACAGTGGTTCATCCTCAGCAGCAGGGTCTGTAGACAGTAGTTCATCCTCAGCAGCAGGGTCTGTAGACAGTGGTTCATCCTCAGCAGCAGGGTCTGTAGACAGTAGTTCATCCTCAGCAGCAGGGTCTGTAGACAGGGTCTGTAGACAGGGTCTGTGGACAGTAGTTCATCCTCAGCAGCAGGGTCTATAGACAGTAGTTCATCCTCAGCAGCAGGGTCTGTAGACAGTAGTTCATCCTCAGCAGCAGGGTCTGTAGACAGTAGTTCATCCTCAGCAGCAGGGTCTGTAGACAGTGGTTCATCCTCAGCAGCAGGGTCTGTAGACAGTAGTTCATCCTCAGCAGCAGGGTCTGTAGACAGTAGTTCATCCTCAGCAGCAGGGTCTGTAGACAGTGGTTCATCCTCAGCAGCAGGGTCTGTAGACAGTAGTTCATCCTCAGCAGCAGGGTCTGTAGACAGTAGTTCATCCTCAGCAGCAGGGTCTGTAGACAGTGGTTCATCCTCAGCAGCAGGGTCTGTAGACAGTAGTTCATCCTCAGCAGCAGGGTCTGTAGACAGTAGTTCATCCTCAGCAGCAGGGTCTGTAGACAGTGGTTCATCCTCAGCAGCAGGGTCTGTAGACAGTAGTTCATCCTCAGCAGCAGGGTCTGTAGACAGTAGTTCATCCTCAGCAGCAGGGTCTGTAGACAGTAGTTCATCCTCAGCAGCAGGGTCTGTAGACAGTGGTTCATCCTCAGCAGCAGGGTCTGTAGACAGTGGTTCATCCTCAGCAGCAGGGTCTGTAGACAGGGTCTGTAGACAGTGGTTCATCCTCAGCAGCAGGGTCTGTAGACAGTAGTTCATCCTCAGGCAGCAGGGTCTGTAGACAGTGGTTCATCCTCAGCAGCAGGGTCTGTAGACAGTAGTTCATCCTCAGCAGCAGGGTCTGTAGACAGTGGTTCATCCTCAGCAGCAGGGTCTGTAGACAGTAGTTCATCCTCAGCAGCAGGGTCTGTAGACAGTGGTTCATCCTCAGCAGCAGGGTCTGTAGACAGTGGTTCATCCTCAGCAGCAGGGTCTGTAGACAGTAGTTCATCCTCAGCAGCAGGGTCTGTAGACAGTAGTTCATCCTCAGCAGCAGGGTCTGTAGACAGTGGTTCATCCTCAGCAGCAGGGTCTGTAGACAGTAGTTCATCCTCAGCAGCAGGGTCTGTAGACAGTAGTTCATCCTCAGCAGCAGGGTCTGTAGACAGTGGTTCATCCTCAGCAGCAGGGTCTGTAGACAGTAGTTCATCCTCAGCAGCAGGGTCTGTAGACAGTAGTTCATCCTCAGCAGCAGGGTCTGTAGACAGTGGTTCATCCTCAGCAGCAGGGTCTGTAGACAGTGGTTCATCCTCAGCAGCAGGGTCTGTAGACAGTAGTTCATCCTCAGCAGCAGGGTCTGTAGACAGTAGTTCATCCTCAGCAGCAGGGTCTGTAGACAGTAGTTCATCCTCAGCAGCAGGGTCTGTAGACAGTGGTTCATCCTCAGCAGCAGGGTCTGTAGACAGTAGTTCATCCTCAGCAGCAGGGTCTGTAGACAGTGGTTCATCCTCAGCAGCAGGGTCTGTAGACAGTGGTTCATCCTCAGCAGCAGGGTCTGTAGACAGTAGTTCATCCTCAGCAGCAGGGTCTGTAGACAGTAGTTCATCCTCAGCAGCAGGGTCTGTAGACAGTGGTTCATCCTCAGCAGCAGGGTCTGTAGACAATGGTTCATCCTCAGCAGCAGGGTCTGTAGACAGTGGTTCATCCTCAGCAGCAGGATTTGGTGGGGATGCTGCTACATGCATTTCTAATGGAGAGCACATGGGCATGAGTTTACACACGTTATTCACAGCATTTATAGTGGTGGAACATCCCACATACAAACCCAGTAATAATAAAATCATCATTGTTACCTACAATATGGAAACGTAAAACTTTGCAAAAGGGAAATTATTTATTTTGTTTATGTTATGCAGGGATGCACACATAAACACACATTACCCATCCCCCAACACTGTAAACCAAGAGTCAAGACTACATTACCCATCCCCCAACACTGTAAACCAAGAGTCAAGACTACATTACCCATCCCCCAACACTGTAAACCAAGAGTCAAGACTACATTACCCATCCCCCAACACTGTAAACCAAGAGTCAAGACTACATTACCCATCCCCCAACACTGTAAACCAAGAGTCAAGACTACATTACCCATCCCCCAACACTGTAAACCAAGAGTCAAGACTACATTACCCATCCCCCAACACTGTAAACCAAGAGTCAAGACTACATTACCCATCCCCCAACACTGTCAACCAAGAGTCAAGACTACATTACCCATCCCCCAACACTGTCAACCAAGGGTCAAGACTACATTACCCATCCCCCAACACTGTCAACCAAGAGTCAAGACTACATTACCCATCCCCCAACACTGTAAACCAAGAGTCAAGACTACATTACCCATCCCCCAACACTGTCAACCAAGAGTCAAGACTACATTACCCATCCCCCAACACTGTCAACCAAGAGTCAAGACTACATTACCCATCCCCCAACACTGTAAACCAAGAGTCAAGACTACATTACCCATCCCCCAACACTGTCAACCAAGAGTCAAGACTACATTACCCATCCCCCAACACTGTCAACCAAGGGTCAAGACTACATTACCCATCCCCCAACACTGTAAACCAAGAGTCAAGACTACATTACCCATCCCCCAACACTGTCAACCAAGAGTCAAGACTACATTACCCATCCCCCAACACTGTCAACCAAGGGTCAAGACTACATTACCCATCCCCCAACACTGTAAACCAAGAGTCAAGACTACATTACCCATCCCCCAACACTGTAAACCAAGAGTCAAGACTACATTACCCATCCCCCAACACTGTCAACCAAGAGTCAAGACTACATTACCCATCCCCCAACACTGTAAACCAAGAGTCAAGACTACATTACCCATCCCCCAACACTGTAAACCAAGAGTCAAGACTACATTACCCATCCCCCAACACTGTAAACCAAGAGTCAAGACTACATTACCCATCCCCCAACACTGTCAACTAAGAGTCAAGACTACATTACCCATCCCCCAACACTGTAAACCAAGAGTCAAGACTACATTACCCATCCCCCAACACTGTCAACCAAGAGTCAAGACTACATTACCCATCCCCCAACACTGTCAACCAAGAGTCAAGACTACATTACCCATCCCCCAACACTGTCAACCAAGAGTCAAGACTACATTACCCATCCCCCAACACTGTCAACCAAGGGTCAAGACTGCATTACCCATCCCCCAACACTGTCAACCAAGAGTCAAGACTAAACCAATTCACCTTGGTGGTGTGCAGACTGGTTTTATATTATTTTTAACGATTTCACACAAACCAGAAGAAAATTCCAACAATATCAAATCAAATGTATTTATAAAGCCCTTCGTACATCAGCTGATGTCTCAAAGTGCTGTACAGAAACCCAGCCTAAAACCCCAAACAGCAAGCAATGCAGGTGTCGAAGCACCTGCATGTCTGTGAAACGATATATTCACAGTATTATGAATGAATTGTGGTTTATTTGGTAGCATTTCATAGTGTCAACTGATTTGACTAATTGCATTAGTACTGTACAAAGTTATAGGTGTGCTATTTGATAGATTCCCCCCCTACCTCGGGCTTCCAGTGGGGAGACTGAGCATGATAACACAAGGTGATATCTACACCTGTGTTTTTGTCAGAATGATATCAATTGATATCAATGATATCAATTTTGCATCACATAAAATCAATGCATACAAAATGTTATTTATTTAGCATTTATGTAGCATTTATGTAGCATATATGTAGCATATACAGTGGGGGAAAAAAGTATTTAGTCAGCCACCAATTGTGCAAGTTCTCCAACTTAAAAAGATGAGAGAGGCCTGTAATTTTCATCATAGGTACACTTCAACTATGACAGACAAAAGTAGGAAAAAAAATCCAGAAAATCACAATGTAGGATTTCTAATGAATGTATTTGCAAATGATGGTGGGGGGGCATACAGTACATCCTGGCCCTGTTCAGAATCCCGCTGGTTCCTGCCTTAGCTTGGGGTCAATGGCTGACTCCGTAAATGTTCGGTGATGCAGAATAAAAATAAAAATAGTTGATTCAGAAATGGTTGCATTATCCTCAAACTGAGCTTCACTTTCCAGCTTTATGTTGAACATTTTGGCATGAACAACAGACATAATATTTGATTGTTTACAAACAGCAATTGAACCCACGTTCTCCATTGATATAATAATATGGACTGTTTATGATGTTGTTCTTGGCACCGCTGTAATCATTGACCGTTAGAACACCATTTATCTGTTTTAGCGGGTTTGGTTCAGCAGATATGAAGGACAATAAATTGTCTGGCGAGAAAAACGATTGGCCACCGTGGCCACCAAAACGTGTTTTAGCGAATGGCATCCTTTCTGAAAATGTCCATAAACTGGACAAGTGTACCAAGTTTCAACTTCTATGAAAAAGTGAACATATTTTTCACATATTTGCTTGAACTACTGTCAACGTCGTCCCCCCCCCCATTTTTTTTTTAACCCTTCCACAGTTCGACCGCATGACCATTATACAAATGTCCTGGTATTCCATGAGAGGGATAAATTCAGGTATGGTGGAAAAACAGGAGAACGGAATTTCTGTGTGAGAGTGGAGTGGGAGTCAATTTTACAACACATGAAGTAATACACTCTTAGGAAACAGGTTTCTCCGAAAAGGTTCTTCCCGCTGTCCCCATAAGAGAACCTCTTTTTGTTCCAGGCAGAACTCTTTTGGGTTCCATGTAGAATTTTTTTTGTGGACAGGGTTCTACATGGAACCCAAAAAGGTTCTCCTATGGAGACAGCCCGAAAGAAACCATTTTAGGTTCTAGATAGCACCTTTTTCTTTCTAAGAGCGTAAATTAATTAAAAGACTTTGTGACTGAGGGTTGACTGTGGAACCTATTCAAAACTAACACAATACTACTTCAGGGATCGATCAAAACACATTTCGTGTTTTGCAGCAGGAAAGCGGGTCGTACGATGCAGTTGGAATCCTTTTACTATCATGGCTGTGAACATTGTTTGCTTGACTTAACAAACCACAACATATTCCAGCAGGAGAAGAAGACCCTACTGCAGTTTTTGATTGAATCGGGCCACGCTACAGTATGCCATTAAAACAGTAGAAGTGCCATTCGAACTAGAAGTTCCACCCATTTCTCTTGTTTTTTAAGGTTATGTAGCATCTCTCCATCTCTCCAGTGGCCTGAGGACATCATGTAAAGTTGGGCCTTTTCATCATAACTTCTAATTCAGTTGACAGTCTGAAAACGGGCCGACAGATGAATATGTGACATGATGAGTAAGGGACAGGATGATGACACACACACACGTCCTCTTCAACTCTTTACTCAGGAATGATGATCGTACAGTCAACAAAGAAGGCAGATGTAATTTCTATGGTCACTATGGTTGCTTGATATGACATAACGTCACAGTTGCTTATCCCTAACTATCTGTTCTAGTCTTGTCCATTGACACATGTGTCCAGCTGAAATAGATTATATTCATTTTTCTCTTGTTGGCACTTGTTAGTTAACAGGAATATAAGCAGCAAAAAAGACATAGAAGATTGAAAGTTGCATATTTTTTTTAAGCTGTGGTTTTAGTCAACTGAGAAGCCCGAGCTGGTAGGAGAAAAAATAGTCCAAGCAGGGAGGAGGAGAAATAGTCCAAGCTGGTAGGAGAAGAAATAGTCCAAGCTGGTAGGAGGAGAGAAGTCCGAGCTGGTAGGAGAAGAAATAGTCCAAGCTGGTAGGAGAAGAAATCGTCCAAGCTGGTAGGAGAAGAAATCGTCCAAGCTGGTAGGAGAAGAAATAGTCCAAGCTGGTAGGAGGAGAGAAGTCCGAGCTGGTAGGAGAAGAAATAGTCCAAGCTGGTAGGAGGAGAGAAGTCCGAGCTGGTAGGAGAAGAAATAGTCCAAGCTGGTAGGAGAAGAAATAGTCCGAGCTGGTAGGAGGAGAGAAGTCCGAGCTGGTAGGAGGAGAGAAGTCCGAGCTGGTAGGAGAAGAAATAGTCCGAGCTGGTAGGAGGAGAGAAGTCAGAGCTGGTAGGAGGAGAGAAGTCCGAGCTGGTAGGAGGAGAAAAGTCCAAGCTGGTAGGAGAAGAAATAGTCCGAGCTGGTAGGAGGAGAAAAGTCAGAGCTGGTAGGAGGAGAAAAGTCAGAGCCAGTAGGAGGAGAAAAGTCAGAGCCAGTAGGAGGAGAAAAGTCCAAGCTGGTAGGAGAAGAAATAGTCCGAGCTGGTAGGAGGAGAAAAGTCAGAGCTGGTAGGAGGAGAAAAGTCAGAGCCAGTAGGAGGAGAAAAGTCAGAGCCAGTAGGAGGAGAAAAGTCCAAGTTGGTAGGAGGAGAAAAGTCCAAGCTGGTAGGAGGAGAAAAGTCAGACCCGGTAGGAGGAGAAAAGTCAGAGCTGGTAGGAGGAGAAAAGTTCAAGCTGGTAGGAGGAGAAAAGTCAGAGCTGGTAGGAGGATAAAAGTCAGAGCTGGTAGGAGGATAAAAGGTCAAGCTGGTAGGAGGAGAACAGTCATAGCTGGTAGGAGGAGAACAATCAGAGCTGGTAGGAGAAGAAAAGTTCAAGCTGGTTGGAGGAGAAAAGTCAGAGCCGGTAGGAGCAGAAAAGTTCAAGCTGGTAGGAGGAGAACAGTCATAGCTGGTAGGAGGAGAACAATCAGAGCTGGTAGGAGAAGAACAGTCCGAGCTGGTTGGTGGATAAAAGTCCGAGCTGGTAGGAGGAGAAATAGTCCGAGCTGGTAGGAGGAGAGAAGTCCGAGCTGGTAGGAGGAGAGAAGTCCGAGCTGGTAGGAGGAGAAATAGTCCGAGCTGGTAGGAGGAGAGAAGTCCGAGCTGGTAGGAGAAGAGAAGTCCAAGCTCGTAGGAGGAGAGAAGTCCAAGCTGGTAGGAGGAGAATAGTCAGAGCTGGTAGGAGGAGAGAAGTCCAAGCTGGTAGGAGGAGAATAGTCAGAGCTGGTAGGAGGAGAGAAGTCCGAGCTGGTAGGAGAAGAGAAGTCCAAGCTGGTAGGAGGAGAAAAGTCAGAGATGGTAGGAGGAGAAAAGTCAGAGCTGGTAGGAGGAGAAAAGTCAGAGCTGGTAGGAAGAGAAATAGTCCGAGCTGGTAGGAGGAGAGAAGTCCGAGCTGGTAGGAGGAGAAATAGTCCGAGCTGGTAGGAGGAGAGAAGTCCGAGCTGGTAGGAGGAGAGAAGTCCGAGCTGGTAGGAAGATAAATAGTCTGAGCTGGTAGGAGGAGAGACGTCCGAGCTGGTAGGAGGAGAGAAGTCCGAGCTGGTAGGAGAAGAAATAGTCCAAGCTGGTAGGAGGAGAGAAGTCCGAGCTGGTAGGAGGAGAGAAGTCCGACCTGGTAGAAGGAGAAATAGTCCGAGCTGGTAGGAGGAGAGAAGTCAGAGATGGTAGGATTTAAAAAGTCAGAGCTGGTTGGAGGAGAAAAGTCAGAGCTGGTAGGAGGAGAAAAGTCAGAGCTGGTAGGAGGATAAAAGTTCAAGCTGGTAGAAGGATAAAAGTTCAAGCTGGTAGGAGGAGAAAAGTCAGAGCTGGTAGGAGGAGAAAAGTCAGAGCTGGTAGGAGGAGAACAGTCAGAGATGGTAGGAGGATAAAAGTTCAAGCTGGTAGGAGGATAAAAGTCAGAGCTGGTAGGAGGATAAAAGTCAGAGCTGGTAGGAGGAGAAAAGTCAGAGCTGGTAGGAGGAGAAAAGTCAGAGCTGGTAGGAGGAGAACAGTCAGAGATGGTAGGAGGATAAAAGTCCAAGCTGGTAGGAGGAGAAAAGTCAGACCCGGTAGGAGGAGAAAAGTCAGAGCTGGTAGGAGGAGAAAAGTTCAAGCTGGTAGGAGGAGAAAAGTCAGAGCTGGTAGGAGGATAAAAGTCAGAGCTGGTAGGAGGATAAAAGGTCAAGCTGGTAGGAGGAGAACAGTCATAGCTGGTAGGAGGAGAACAATCGGAGCTGGTAGGAGAAGAACAGTCCGAGCTGGTTGGTGGATAAAAGTCCGAGCTGGTAGGAGGAGAAATAGGCCGAGCTGGTAGGAGGAGAGAAGTCCGAGCTGGTAGGAGAAGAAATAGTCCGAGCTGGTAGGAGGAGAGAAGTCCGAGCTGGTAGGAGGAGAGAAGTCCGAGCTGGTAGGAGGAGAGAAGTGCGAGCTGGTAGGAGAACAGTCAGAACTGGTAGGATTTGAAAAGTCAGAGCCGGTAGGAAGAGAAAAGTCCAAGCTGGTAGGAGGAGAAAAGTCCAAGTTGGTAGGAGGAGAACAGTCAGAGATGGTAGGAGGAGAAAAGTCAGCGCTGGTAGGAGCAGAAAAGTTCAAGCTGGTAGGAGGAGAAAAGTCAGAGCTGGTAGGAGCAGAAAAGTTCAAGCTGGTAGGAGGAGAACAGTCATAGCTGGTAGGAGGAGAACAATCAGAGCTGGTAGGAGAAGAAAAGTTCAAGCTGGTTGGAGGAGAAAAGTCAGAGCCGGTAGGAGCAGAAAAGTTCAAGCTGGTAGGAGGAGAACAGTCATAGCTGGTAGGAGGTGAACAATCAGAGCTGGTAGGAGAAGAACAGTCCGAGCTGGTTGGTGGATAAAAGTCCGAGCTGGTAGGAGGAGAAATAGTCCGAGCTGGTAGGAGGAGAGAAGTCCGAGCTGGTAGGAGGAGAGAAGTCCGAGCTGGTAGGAGGAGAAATAGTCCGAGCTGGTAGGAGGAGAGAAGTCCGAGCTGGTAGGAGAAGAGAAGTCCAAGCTCGTAGGAGGAGAGAAGTCCAAGCTGGTAGGAGGAGAATAGTCAGAGCTGGTAGGAGGAGAGAAGTCCAAGCTGGTAGGAGGAGAATAGTCAGAGCTGGTAGGAGAGAGAAGTCCGAGCTGGTAGGAGAAGAGAAGTCCAAGCTGGTAGGAGGAGAAAAGTCAGAGATGGTAGGAGGAGAAAAGTCAGAGCTGGTAGGAGGAGAAAAGTCAGAGCTGGTAGGAAGAGAAATAGTCCGAGCTGGTAGGAGGAGAGAAGTCCGAGCTGGTAGGAGGAGAAATAGTCCGAGCTGGTAGGAGGAGAGAAGTCCGAGCTGGTAGGAGGAGAGAAGTCCGAGCTGGTAGGAAGATAAATAGTCTGAGCTGGTAGGAGGAGAGACGTCCGAGCTGGTAGGAGGAGAGAAGTCCGAGCTGGTAGGAGAAGAAATAGTCCAAGCTGGTAGGAGGAGAGAAGTCCGAGCTGGTAGGAGGAGAGAAGTCCGAGCTGGTAGGAGGAGAAATAGTCCGAGCTGGTAGGAGGAGAGAAGTCAGAGATGGTAGGATTTAAAAAGTCAGAGCTGGTTGGAGGAGAAAAGTCAGAGCTGGTAGGAGGAGAAAAGTCAGAGCTGGTAGGAGGATAAAAGTTCAAGCTGGTAGAAGGATAAAAGTTCAAGCTGGTAGGAGGAGAAAAGTCAGACCTGGTAGGAGGAGAAAAGTCAGAGCTGGTAGGAGGAGAACAGTCAGAGATGGTAGGAGGATAAAAGTTCAAGCTGGTAGGAGGATAAAAGTCAGAGCTGGTAGGAGGATAAAAGTCAGAGCTGGTAGGAGGATAAAAGGTCAAGCTGGTAGGAGGAGAACAGTCAGAGCTGGTAGGATAAGAACAATCAGAGCTGGTAGGAGTAGAACAGTCCGAGCTGGTTGGTGGATAAAAGTCTGAGCTGGTAGGAGGTGAAATAGGCTGAGTTGGTAGGAGGAGAGATGTCCGAGCTGGCAGGAGGAGAGAAGTCAGAGCTTGTAGGAGGAGAACAGTCCGAGCTGGTAGGAGGAGAACAGTCAGAGCTGGTAGGAGGAGAAATAGTCCGAGCTGGTAGGAGTAGAACAGTCAGAGCTGGTAGGAGGAGAACAGTCAGAGCTGGTAGGAGGAGAAAAGCCAAGTGTTAGTGTTAGTTCACTAAAGTCAAGTAATTATCCCAAATGAAACACTGGGAGCTCGGTCCAGGGGCATTGATTCAAACCTGTCTGTTTTCATTCCCTGCTACCTCAGAACAGTTCCTGTCCAATCTATAATAACCAGGTCTATACAACAGTAGCACAACGTTGATGGATAGATAGAAGAATGAGTCACTGTGTGTGTGTGTGTGTGTGTGTGTGTCTGTGTCTATGTGTGTGTGAATATTACTGTATGTGTGTGTGGGTGTGTGTGTGTGTGTGTCTGTGTCTAGATGTGTGTGAATATTACTGTATGTGTGTGTGTGTGTGTGTGTGTGTCTGTGTCTATATGTGTGTGAATATTACTGTATGTGTGTGTGTGTGTTTGAGTCTTTGGTTGTATCTCTGTGTCTATGTGTGTCTGTGTCTATATGTGTGTGAATATTACTGTATGTGTGTGTGTGTCTATGTGTGTGTGAATATTACTGTATGTGTGTGTGAATATTACTGTATGTGTGTGTGTGTGTGTGTGTGTGTGTGTGTGTGTGTGTGTGTGTGTGTGTGTGTGTGTGTGTGTGTTTGTGTGTGTGTGTCTATATGTGTGTGAATATTACTGTATGTGTGTGTGTGTGTGTGTGTGTGTGTGTGTGTGTGTGTGTGTGTGTGTCTGTGTCTATATGTGTGTGAATATTACTTACTGTGTGTGTGTGTGTGTGTGTGTGTGTGTGTGTGTGTGTGTGTCTGTGTCTATATGTGTGTGAATATTACTGTATGTGTGTGTGTGTGTGTGTGTGTCTGTGTCTATATGTGTGTGAATATTACTGTATGTGTGTGTGTGTGTGTGTGTGTGTGTGTGTGTGTGTGTGTGTGTGTGTGTGTGTGTGTGTGTGTGTGTGTGTGTGTCTGTGTCTATATGTGTGTGAATATTACTGTATGTGTGTGTGTGTGTGTGTGTGTGTGTGTGTGTGTGTGTGTGTGTGTGTGTGTGTGTGTGTGTGTCTGTGTCTATATGTGTGTGAATATTACTGTATGTGTGTGTGTGTGTGTGTGTCTGTGTCTATATGTGTGTGAATATTACTGTATGTGTGTGTGTGTGTGTGTGTGTGTGTGTGTGTGTGTGTGTGTGTGTGTGTGTGTGTGTGTGTGTGTGTCTGTGTCTATATGTGTGTGAATATTACTGTATGTGTGTGTGTGTGTGTGTGTCTGTGTCTATATGTGTGTGAATATTACTGTATGTGTGTGTGTGTGTGTGTGTGTGTGTGTCTGTGTCTATGTGTGTCTGTGTCTAGATGTGTGTGAATATTACTGTATGTGTGTGTGTGTGTGTGTGTGTGTGTGTGTGTGTGTGTGTGTGTGTGTCTGTGTCTATATGTGTGTGAATATTACTGTATGTGTGTGTGTGTGTGTGTGTGTGTGTGTGTGTGTGTGTGTGTGTGTGTGTGTGTGTGTGTGTGTGTGTGTGTGTGTGTGTGTGTGTCTGTGTCTATATGTGTGTGAATATTACTGTATGTGTGTCGGTGTGTTTGAGTCTTTGGTTGTATCTCTGTGTCTATGTGTGTCTGTGTCTATATGTGTGTGAATATTACTGTATGTGTGTCGGTGTGTTTGAGTCTTTGGTTGTATCTCTGTGTCTAAGTGTGTCTGTGTCTATGTGTGTCTGTGTCTATGTGTGTCTGTGTCTATGTGTGTCTGTGTCTATGTGTGTCTGTGTCTATGTGTGTCTGTGTCTATGTATCTCTGTGTCTATGTGTGTCTGTGTCTATGTGTGTCTGTGTCTATGTGTGTCTGTGTCTATGTGTGTCTGTGTCTATGTGTGTCTGTGTCTATGTGTGTCTGTGTCTATGTGTGTCTGTGTCTATGTGTGTCTGTGTCTATGTGTGTCTGTGTCTATGTGTGTCTGTGTCTATGTGTGTCTGTGTCTATGTGTGTCTGTGTCTATGTGTGTCTGTGTCTATGTGTGTCTGTGTCTATGTGTGTCTGTGTCTATGTGTGTCTGTGTCTAAGTGTGTCTGTGTCTATGTGTGTCTGTGTCTATGTGTGTCTGTGTCTATGTGTGTCTGTGTCTATGTGTGTCTGTGTCTATGTGTGTCTGTGTCTATGTGTGTCTGTGTCTATGTGTGTCTGTGTCTATGTGTGTCTGTGTCTATGTGTGTCTGTGTCTATGTGTGTCTGTGTCTATGTGTGTCTGTGTCTAAGTGTGTCTGTGTCTATGTGTGTCTGTGTCTATGTGTGTGTGTGTGTGTGTGTGTCTATGTATCTCTGTGTCTATGTGTGTCTGTGTCTATGTGTGTCTGTGTCTATGTGTGTCTGTGTCTATGTGTGTCTGTGTCTATGTGTGTCTGTGTCTATGTGTGTCTGTGTCTATGTGTGTCTTTCTATGTGTGTCTGTGTCTATGTGTGTCTGTGTCTAAGTGTGTCTGTGTCTAAGTGTGTCTGTGTCTATGTGTGTCTGTGTCTAAGTGTGTCTGTGTCTATGTGTGTCTGTGTCTAAGTGTGTCTGTGTCTATGTGTGTCTGTGTCTAAGTGTGTCTGTGTCTATGTGTGTCTGTGTCTATGTGTGTCTGTGTCTATGTGTGTCTGTGTCTATGTGTGTCTGTGTCTAAGCCGAATAAGATAAAACTGAAACCCTCGAGGCAAATAGGAGATATGAGTTGATTAAGTGAAGACATTTTCAAATGAGTAAATTACTCCGGCAAATAGAAAGAACTGTGCTATAAATGTGGATTCACCATTTCATTTATCCGGCATTGTCCCCGTTTACTTATCAGATATGATCTTGTCTGAGGGCGGCTGACACAGTGATATTTCTGTCTGTTTCCATCTCCAGACATTATCCACTGTTCAAGAAGTGTTATCTCTTTATGATGAGGACATGATTAACGCTGTATCAGTTTGTGCAATGTGGAACGTCGAGACTCATTCACTCAATGCATCCCAAATGGCACCCTATTCCCTTCACGGTGCACTACCTTTGACCCGGGTCTGTTGTTGTACTGTATTGGGAATACGGTGCCATTTGGGACACAGATAAAATGTCTGACAATCAGTTGTTAAACAAGACGTCCTCTGTTGCTGTTCTATGGTCACTCTGTTCCATCTTCACTCTGGTCCATGTTCACTCTGTTCTATGTTCACTCTGTTCTATGTTCACTCTGTTCTATTTTCACTCTGTTCTATGTTCACTCTGTTCTATGTTCACTCTGTTCTATCTTCACTCTGTTCTATTTTCACTCTGTTCTATGTTCACTCTGTTCTATTTTCACTCTGTTCTATCTTCACTCTGTTCTATCTTCACTCTGTTCCATCTTCACTCTGTTCCATCTTCACTCTGTTCCATCTTCACTCTGTTCCATCTTCACTCTGTTCTATGTTCACTCTGTTCCATCTTCACTCTGGTCCATCTTCACTCTGTTCCATCTTCACTCTGTTCTATGTTCACTCTGTTCTATCTTCACTCTGTTCCATCTTCACTCTGTTCTATCTTCACTCTGTTCTATGTTCATCTGTTCTATGTTCACTCTGTTCCATGTTAACTCTGTTCCATCTTCACTCTGTTCAATGTTCACTCTGTTCCATTTTCACTCTGTTCCATTTTCACTCTGTTCAATTTCACTCTGTTCCATTTTCACTCTGTTCCATTTTCACTCTGTTCCCACTCTGTTCTATCTTCACTCTGTTCCATGTTCACTCTGTTCCATCTTCACTCTGTTCCATCTTCACTCTGTTCCATCTTCACTCTGTTCCATCTTCACTCTGTTCCATCTTCACTCTGTTCCATTTTCACTCTGTTCCATTTTCACTCTGTTCCATCTTCACTCTGTTCCATTTTCACTCTGTTCCATCTTCACTCTGTTCCATTTTCACTCTGTTCCATTTTCACTCTGTTCCATCTTCACTCTGTTCCATGTTCACTCTGTTCCATGTTCACTCTGTTCCATCTTCACTCTGTTCCATCTTCACTCTGTTCCATCTTCACTCTGTTCCATCTTACTCTGTTCCATTTTCACTCTGTTCCATTTTCACTCTGTTCCATCTTCATGTTCCATTTTTCTGTTCCATCTTCACTCTGTTCCATCTTCACTCTGTTCCATCTTCAGCTGTTCTATCTTCACTCTGTTCCATCTTCACTCTGGTCCATTTTCACTCTGTTCCATTTTCACTCTGTTCCATTTTCACTCTGTTCCATTTTCACTCTGTTCCATTTTCACTCTGTTCCATTTTCACTCTGTTCCATTTTCACTCTGTTCCATCTTCACTCTGTTCCATCTTCACTCTGTTCCATGAGATAAGTAAGAAGAAAAGCAACATTTATGAACTATAGTCCATGATTTAGGTATTCAGGACATGAACTCAGCTGAGCTTCGGTTTAGCTAACATTTTTAGAAAGATAGGCAGAGAGAGAGAGGGCATGTCACCATAACTACCTCTCTGTTATGATGCCCTCTAAGGGCATATCACCATAACTACCTCTCTGCTATGATGCCCTCTAAGGGCATGTCACCATAACTACCTCTCTGTTATGATGCCCTCTAAGGGCATGTCACCATAACTACCTCTCTGTTATGATGCCCTCTAAGGGCATGTCACCATAACTACCTCTCTGCTATGATGCCCTCTAAGGGCATATCACCATAACTACCTCTCTGCTATGCCTCTCTGCTATGATGCCCTCTAAGGGCATGTCATGACTTCCTTTGTCTAGTGTCTCTGTTCTTTTGCCCATCTTAATCTTTTATTTTTATTGGCCAGTCTGAGATATGGCTCTGCCTAGAAGGCCAGCATCCCGGAGTCGCCTCTTCACTGTTGACGTTTAGACTGGTGTTTTGCGGGTACTATTTAATGAAGCTGCCAGTTGAGGACCTGTGAGGCGTCTGTTTCTCAATATAGACACTCTAACGTACTTGTCTTTTTGCTCAGTTATGCACCGGGACCTCCCACTCCTCTTTCTATTCTGGTTAGAGCCAGTTTGCGCTGTTCTGTGAAGGGAGTAGTACACAGCGTTGTATGAGAGCTTCAGTTTCTTGGCAATTTCTCACATGGAATAGCCTTCATTTCTCAGAACAAGAAAAGACGGACGAGTTTCTTGCCATTCTGAGCTTGTAATCGAACCCACAAATGCTGATGCTCCAGATGCTCAACTGGTCTAAAGAAGGCCAGTTTTATTGCTTCTTTAATCAGAACAACATTTTTCAGCTGCGCAAACACAATTGCAAAAGGGTTTTCTAATGATCAATTAACCTTTTAAAATGATAAACTTGGATTAGCTAACACAACGTGCCATTGGAATACAAGAGTGATGGTTGCTGAAAATGAGCGCCTGTACGCCTACGTAGATATTCTATTAAAAAAACATTAATAACAGTGTCTACATTGTATTTCTGATCAATTTGATGTTATTTTAATGGACACAAATTTAGCTTTTCTTTCAAAAACAAACTTCTAATTGACCCCAAACTTTTGAATGGTAGTGTACATATATGTATATATATATTATTTTTTTTTACATATTTTTTTGTACCCATTTTCAAACAGTACATTTATATTTATTCAAAGGGCTATACATTTGGATGAGTTTTTTTTCTTGCCTGAGTAGCCTTGTTTCACTGCCAAAAATACAATTAGGTGCTTCTACACCTGCATTACTTGAAGTTTGGGGTTTTAGGCTGGGTTTCTGTACAGCACTTTGAGACATCAGCTGATGTACGAAGGGCTATATAAATACATTTGATTTGATTTGATTTGATTTAAACCATCTAGTGTTCAGCGAAATAATGTCAAATACAGGAGGCCAAGTCAAATAATTAGCATCCAATCACATTAACCGTTACTCATCCAATCACATTAACCGTTACGCTCTCACGGGGAACCTTCACTCTTGCGCAGACATTTAGAAACGAAACATGACAATTTGAACAATAAACCACAGGAGTTTTTGGAGCTAGAATAAAGACGACTTTTGAATAGTAAGACATGTATAAAAGCAACAGATACCATTAATAAGAAGGTGCTAGAAGCGTCTTATATGGTGAGCTACTGAGTGGATGGGACAGGCAAGCCCTATACTATTGTGGAGGAGTGGCTAGGACAGGCAAGCCCTATACTATTGTGGAGGACTGGCGAGGACAGACAAGCCCCATACTATTGTGGAGGACTGGCGAGGACAGACAAGCCCTATACTATTGTGGAGGACTGGCGAGGACAGACAAGCCCTATACTATTGTGGAGGAATGGCGAGGACAGACAAGCCCCATACTATTGTGGAGGACTGGCGAGGACAGACAAGCCCTATACTATTGTGGAGGACTGGCGAGGACAGACAAGCCCTATACTATTGTGGAGGAATGGCTAGGACAGACAAGCCCTATACTATTGTGGAGGACTGGCTCGGACAGACAAGCCCCATACTATTGTGGAGGAGTGGCTAGGACAAACAAGCCCATACTATTGTGGAGGACTGGCTAGGACAAACAAGCCCCATACTATTGTGGAGGAGTGGCTAGGACAGACAAGCCCCATACTATTGTGGAAGACTTCATTCTTCCTGCTGCCGCGGATATGGCTGGGACAATGTTAGATATTTAGTAAATAAATAATGAAACCCAATTTTGTATTGCTGATTCAACTTGTTAGCCAGGGTTCGTGAAGATAACCAAGAATGAACAACTTTCAGATGAGACTGAATTGAGGTGACGATTACTGTAATATTGACTGCTATTGATGTAAAATATTACTAGGTCTTTAAGAGTTTATTCGGAAGATAACAGCTCTATAAATATTATTTTGTGGTAACCGACTCTCTAGTTAATTACATTTACGTGATTAGCTCAATCAGGTAATATTAATTAGGGAGAAAGGATTTTATAGAATAGCATGTCATATCACTTAGCATAGCCAAGTGTGTGTAGTGTAGTGTGTGTAGTGTGGTGTGTGTAGTGTGGTGTGTGTAGTGTGGTGTGTGTAGTGTGGTGTGTGTAGTGTGTGTAGTGTGTGTAGTGTGTGTAGTGTGGTGTGTGTAGTGTGTGTAGTGTGTATAGTGTGTGTGGTGTGTGTGGTGTGTGTAGTGTGGTGTGTGTAGTGTGTGTAGTGTGTGTAGTGTGTGTAGTGTGTGTAGTGTGCCCCACAGGGTAGCCTCCTTATGCAACATTCATATAGACAGATATTTGAGTCTGAATCCCACATGACCACGATACTGAGACTCATTTGGACGGTATCCCAAATGGCACCCTTTTCCCTACTTAGTGCACTACTTTACACCAGGGCACATAGGGCTCCAGTCAACAGTAGTGCACTATATATGGGACAAAGGACCATTTGGGACACATACAATACACTACATGACTAAAAGTACGTCGACACCCACTCATTTCAAAATCATGGGCATTAATATGGAGTTGGTCCCTCCTTTGCTGCTATAACAGCCTCCACTCTTCTGGGAAGGCTTTCCACTAGATGTTGGAACATTGCTGCTATAACAGCCTCCACTCGTCTGGGAAGGCTTTCCACTAGATGTTGGAACATTGCTGCTATAACAGCCTCCACTCGTCTGGGAAGGCTTTCCACTAGATGTTGGAACATTGCTGCTATAACAGCCTCCACTCGTCTGGGAAGGCTTTCCACTAGATGTTGGAACATTGCTGCTATAACAGCCTCCACTCGTCTGGGAAGGCTTTCCACTAGATGTTGGAACATTGCTGCTATAACAGCCTCCACTCTTCTGGGAAGGCTTTCCACTAGATGTTGGAACATTGCTGCTATAACAGCCTCCACTCTTCTGGGAAGGCTTTCCACTAGATGTTGGAACATTGCTGCTATAACAGCCTCCACTCTTCTGGGAAGGCTTTCCACTAGATGTTGGAACATTGCTGCTATAACAGCCTCCACTCTTCTGGGAAGGATTTCCACTAGATGTTGGAACATTGCTGCGGGGGACTTGCTTCCATTCAGCAACAAGAGCATTAGTGAGGTCGGGCACTGATTTTGGGCGATTAGACCTGGCTCGCAGTCTGTGTTCTAATTCATTCCAAAGGTGTTCGATGGGGTTGAGGTCAGGCCTCTGTGCAGGCCAGTCAAGTTGTTCCATACCGATCTTGACAAACCAGTTCTGTATGGACCTCGCTTCTTGCAAGGGGGCATTGTCATGCAGAAACAGGAAAGGGCCTTCCCCAAACTGTTGCCACAAAGTTGAAAACACATAATCATCTAGAATGTCATTGTATGCTGTAGTGTTAAGATTTCCCTTCACTGGAACTAAGGGGCCTGAACCATGAAAAACAGTGGGCACTATGCATTTACAGTGGGCACTATGCATTTAAAAAATCAATATATTTGAAATTTATTTGACTTAGGCAAGTCCGTTAAGAACAAATTCTTATTTTCAATGCCGGCCTAGGAACAGTGAGTTAACTGCCTTGATCAGGGGGCAGAACGACAGATTTTGTACCTTGTCAGCTCAGGGATGCAACCTTTCGGTTACTTGTCTAACGCTCTGACCACTAGGATACCTGCCGCCACCTGCAATTGGGGCAGATAGCGTTCTCCTGGCATCCCCCAAACCCAGATTTGTCCGTGGTTCTTCCAGATGGCGAAGTGTGATTCATCATTCCAGAGAATACGTTTCCACTGCTCCGGAGTCCAACGGAAGCCATGGAAACCCGTTTCATGATGCTCCCGGCGAATAGTTGTGACGTGCTGATGCTGACTTGTTGGAAAGGTGGCAATCCTATGACGGAAAGACACGTTGAAAGTCACCGAGCTCTTCATGAATTAAGGCCATTCTACTGCCAATGTGTTTCACCAGGGGAGCTTGCATGGGCTGTGTGCTTGTGGCTAGTGGTTAGAGCGTTGGACTAGTAACCGGAAGGTTGCAAGTTCAAATCCCCGAGCTGACAAGGTACAAATCTGTCGTTCTGCCCCTGAACAGGCAGTTTAACCCACTGTTCCTAGGCCCGGCATTGAAAATAAGAATCTGTTCTTAACTGACTTGCCTTGTTAAATAAAGGTAAAATAAAACAATTTAAACTATGTTATACACCTGTCAACAACGGCTGAAACAGAATAGGGGTCGTCCACATGCTTTGTCACCACCCAGTGTGTCGTTTAAGGCTCTCGTTTGATCGTCATCATTTTATGCCTGAGTGCTGCAGAGCAGAGCCAGCAGAGAGGTAATTTCTGCTCTGCTACTGACAGACAACACCTGCTGGGAAGAAAGCTGTTTCTCAAATGACACCCTATTCCTTATTGAGTGCACTACTTTTGACCGAGGGCCCGTAAGGGAATAGGGCTCCATTAGGGACGCAGTCAGAGAGCCTGATGGCGCAGATCCTTAATAACTCTCTAGTGATGCCAAGGGGCTCTGGTCGACGGCAATACGATACATTAGGGGATATGGTGTGAGGGACACAGTCACTAAACTGAAAAAAATATAATCTAACTCGGGTTATTAGCATAATGAGTCAGTTTGATAAGAGAAGAGACATATGGCAAAGACAATCGGTCAACAGTAGTGCGCTAATCTACTAGGGAATAGTGTGTCATTTCACATGCGAGCACTGTATTCGGCCTTATTCTGGAACGTCACAGTGATCGGCTGAGTTAGCTTGCAATTGTGTTTCTATTTCCGCCAGCTTTCGCGTGACGCTATCGCACGCTGACGTGGTACATCTAGCTTCATCGTTTTACGCTGCACCGAACGGTGACAAAATCCTACAAGCTCTCATTAGGACAAGCGTTAAATGTTCAGTACGAGGCTGTCACAACATTTGGATGAAGATGAGGCAGTTTTTACAACAGCAATGTTTTGAACACCCAATCTCTACGTGGATCTGAATGTACCTGTGGAGCCCATATGACCTGCACCTCCTGAAGACCTCCTGAAGACCTCCTGAAGACCTCCTGAAGACCTCCTGAAGACGCAGAGTACTTTACGGCTCTGGATCAAAGCATTGAACCTAAAGAAACCACCAAAAAAACGTCCTCTTTGTGTGTTCCTACCACATCTTTGACAAGAAGCCTACAGTGGAGCATCCTTACCCAGAAAAATGTCTTGGCTACTACGCTCCGCTCGTGAAGAGGCGTCAGGCGTTGGTCAGGCAGTCATCAGCTTGAGCGGTTTGGCTGCTCTCATTTCTTTGTGTCTCCCTCTTCTATCTAAGCACAGTCTCATAATAGTGCCATTTATTTCCTCTACAACTCAATAAAGAATGATCATTTTATATTTATACTTAATTATAATGACTATTAAATATTATTAGGAGCGTCCCCATGCAGTATTGAACCTAAAGCCGCAACCAACACGCAAACTGGACCGTTTTATCTCCATCTCTTCATTTCAGAGACTCCATCAGAGACTCCATCAGAGACACCATCAGAGACTCCATCAGAGACTCCATCAGAGACACCATCAGAGACTCCATCAGAGACTCCATCAGAGACTCCATCAGCGACTCCATCAGAGACTCCATCAGAGACTCCATCAGAGACACCATCAGAGACTCCATCAGAGACTCCATCAGAGACTCCATCAGAGACTCCATCAGAGACTCCATCAGAGACTCCATCAGAGACTCCATCAGAGACACCATCAGAGACACCATCAGAGACTCCATCAGAGACTCCATCAGAGACTCCATCAGAGACTCCATCAGAGACTCCATCAGAGACTCCATCAGAGACTCCATCAGAGACTCCATCAGAGACTCCATCAGAGACTCCATCAGACACTCCATCAGAGACTCCATCAGAGACTCCATCAGAGACACCATCAGAGACTCCATCAGCGACTCCATCAGCGACTCCATCAGAGACTCCATCAGAGACTCCATCAGAGACTCCATCAGAGACTCCATCAGAGACTCCATCAGAGACTCCATCAGCGACTCCATCAGCGACTCCATCAGAGACTCCATCAGAGACACCATCAGAGACTCCATCAGAGACTCCATCAGCGACTCCATCAGCGACTCCATCAGAGACTCCATCAGACACTCCATCAGAGACTCCATCAGAGACACCATCAGAGACTCCATCAGAGACTCCATCAGAGACTCCATCAGAGACTCCATCAGAGACTCCATCAGCGACTCCATCAGAGACTCCATCAGACACTCCATCAGAGACTCCATCAGAGACACCATCAGAGACTCCATCAGAGACTCCATCAGAGACTCCATCAGAGACTCCATCAGAGACTCCATCGTGGACACACTTACTGACAGTTGTGTCTGCTTTGTGTGATGTATTGTTGTCTCTACCTTCTACCTTATGTATCATGTTGTCATGTTGTTATGTATCATGTTGTTATGTATCATGTTGTTATGTATCATGTTGTTATGTTGTTATGTATCATGTTGTTATGTTGTTATGTATCATGTTGTTATGTATCATGTTGTTATGTATCATGTTGTTATGTTGTTATGTATCATGTTGTTATGTTGTTATGTATCATGTTGTTATGTATCATGTTGTTATGTATCATGTTGTTATGTTGTTATGTATCATGTTGTTATGTATCATGTTGTTATGTATCATGTTGTTATGTATCATATTGTTATTTTACTGCTGCTCTTTAATTACTTGTTCCTTTTATTTCTTTTTCTTTTTTTTATACTGCATTGTTGGTTAGGGACTTGTAAGTCAGCATTTCACTGTGAGGTCTACTACACCTGTTGTATTCAGTATTTCACTGTAAGGTCTACTACACCTGTTGTATTCAGCATTTCACTGTAAGGTCTACTACACCTGTTGTATTCAGCATTTCACTGTGAGGTCTACTACACCTGTTGTATTCAGCATTTCACTGTGAGGTCTACTACACCTGTTGTATTCAGCATTTCACTGTGAGGTCTACTACACCTGTTGTATTCAGCATTTCACATCTCACTGTATTCAGCATTTCACTGTGAGGTCTACTACACCTGCATTTTGTGAGGTCTACTACACCTGTTGTATTCAGCATTTCACTGTGAGGTCTACTACACCTGTTGTATTCAGTATTTCACTGTGAGGTCTACTACACCTGTTGTATTCAGCATCTCACTGTGAGGTCTACTACACCTGTTGTATTCAGCATTTCACTGTACTGTGAGGTCTACTACACCTGTTGTATTCAGCATTTCACTGTAAGGTCTACTACACCTGTTGTATTCAGTATTTCACTGTGAGGTCTACTACACCTGTTGTATTCAGCATTTCACTGTGAGGTCTACTACACCTGTTGTATTCAGCATTTCACTGTGAGGTCTACTACACCTGTTGTATTCAGCATTTCACTGTAAGGTCTACTACACCTGTTGTATTCAGCATTTCACTGTGAGGTCTACTACACCTGTTGTATTCAGCATTTCACTGTAAGGTCTACTACACCTGTTGTATTCAGCATTTCACTGTAAGGTCTACTACACCTGTTGTATTCAGCATTTCACTGTGAGGTCTACTACACCTGTTGTATTCAGCATTTCACTGTAAGGTCTACTACACCTGTTGTATTCAGCATTTCACTGTAAGGTCTACTACACCTGTTGTATTCAGCATTTCACTGTGAGGTCTACTACACCTGTTGTATTCAGCATTTCACTGTAAGGTCTACTACACCTGTTGTATTCAGCATTTCACTGTGAGGTCTACTACACCTGTTGTATTCAGCATTTCACTGTGAGGTCTACTACACCTGTTGTATTCAGCATTTCACTGTCAGGTCTACTACACCTGTTGTATTCAGCATTTCACTGTAAGGTCTACTACACCTGTTGTATTCAGCATTTCACTGTGAGGTCTACTATACCTGTTGTATTCAGCATTTCACTGTAAGGTCTACTACACCTGTTGTATTCAGCATTTCACTGTGAGGTCTACTACACCTGTTGTATTCAGCATTTCACTGTGAGGTCTACTACACCTGTTGTATTCAGCATTTCACTGTCAGGTCTACTACACCTGTTGTATTCAGCATTTCACTGTAAGGTCTACTACACCTGTTGTATTCAGCATTTCACTGTGAGGTCTACTATACCTGTTGTATTCAGCATTTCACTGTGAGGTCTACTACACCTGTTATATTCAGCATTTCACTGTAAGGTCTACTACACCTGTTGTATTCAGCATTTCACTGTGAGGTCTACTACACCTGTTGTATTCAGCATTTCACTGTGAGGTCTACTACACCTGTTGTATTCAGCATTTCACTGTGAGGTCTACTACACCTGTTGTATTCAGCATTTCACTGTAAGGTCTACTACACCTGTTGTATTCAGCATTTCACTGTGAGGTCTACTACACCTGTTGTATTCAGCATTTCACTGTGAGGTCTACTACACCTGTTGTATTCAGCATTTCACTGTAAGGTCTACTACACCTGTTGTATTCAGCATTTCACTGTGAGGTCTACTACACCTGTTGTATTCAGCATTTCACTGTAAGGTCTACTACACCTGTTGTATTCAGCATTTCACTGTAAGGTCTACTACACCTGTTGTATTCAGCATTTCACTGTGAGGTCTACTACACCTGTTGTATTCAGCATTTCACTGTGAGGTCTACTACACCTGTTGTATTCAGCATTTCACTGTAAGGTCTACTACACCTGTTGTATTCATCATTTCACTGTGAGGTCTACTACACCTGTTGTATTCAGCATTTCACTGTGAGGTCTACTACACCTGTTGTATTCAGCATTTCACTGTAAGGTCTACTACACCTGTTGTATTCAGCATTTCACTGTGAGGTCTACTACACCTGTTGTATTCAGCATTTCACTGTAAGGTCTACTACACCTGTTGTATTCAGCATTTCACTGTAAGGTCTACTGCACCTGTTGTATTCAGCATTTCACTGTAAGGTCTACTACACCTGTTGTATTCAGCATTTCACTGTGAGGTCTACTACACCTGTTGTATTCAGCATTTCACTGTAAGGTCTACTACACCTGTTGTATTCAGCATTTCACTGTGAGGTCTACTACACCTGTTGTATTCAGCATTTCACTGTGAGGTCTACTACACCTGTTGTATTCAGCATTTCACTGTGAGGGGGCGGAGAAAATAACGAGGACAGGTGAAACAGATCAGCGTGTGACAAGGCCTCTGTCGTCTTGTAATTGTTCATAATGGAATCATCCAATCCAAAGAAGAATAAAACATGTCCCCCACATGTAACTTCAGGCTATTACATCATGTCATCCACCCAAGTATTAATTAATGGACTGACGGGGTACGGTGATACCATCCAATGACTGATGGGGTACGGTGATACCATCCAATGACTGACGGGGTACGGTGATACCATCCAATGACTGACGGGGTACGGTGATACCATCCAATGACTGACGGGGTACGGTGATACCATCCAATGACTGACGGGGTACGGTGATACCATCCAATGACTGATGGGGTACGGTGATACCATCCAATGACTGACGGGGTACGGTGATACCATCCAATGACTGATGGGGTACGGTGATACCATCCAATGACTGACGGGGTACGGTGATACCATCCAATGACTGACGGGGTACGGTGATACCATCCAATGACTGACGGGGTACGGTGATACCATCCAATGACTGACGGGGTACGGTGATACCATCCAATGACTGACGGGGTACGGTGATACCATCCAATGACTGACGGGGTACGGTGATACCATCCAATGACTGATGGGGTACGGTGATACCATCCAATTACTGACGGGGTACGGTGATACCATCCAATGACTGATGGGGTACGGTGATACCATCCAATGACTGATGGGGTACGGTGATACCATCCAATGACTGATGGGGTACGGTGATACCATCCAATGACTGACGGGGTACGGTGATACCATCCAATGACTGACGGGGTACGGTGATACCATCCAATGACTGACGGGGTACGGTGATACCATCCAATGACTGACGGGGTACGGTGATACCATCCAACCCCTCAGGAGCCAGTTATGTTTGTTTTTATTTATGTTTATTTGTTAAGATAATGTTCATGTTAATGATGTGTAGATGAGGAGGGTCAGTGTTATATCATGTGAAGATGAGGAGGGTTATGGTTATATCATGTGTAGATGAGGAGGGTCAGGGTTATATCAATGTGTATTGTAGGAGGGTTGGGGTTACATCATGTGAAGATGAGGAGGGTCAGGGTTATATCATGTGTAGATGAGGAGGGTTAGGGTCATATCATGTGTAGATGAGGAGGGTCAGGGTTATATCAATGTGTATTGTAGGAGGGTTGGGGTTACATCATGTGAAGATGAGGAGTGTCAGGGTTATATCATGTGTAGATGTGGAGGGTCAGGGTTACATCATGTGTAGATGAGGAGGGTTAGGGTTATATCATGTGTAGATGAGGAGGGTCAGGGTTACATCATGTGTAGATGAGGAGGGTCAGGGTTATATCATGTGTAGATGAGGAGGGTCAGGGTTATATCATGTGTAGATGAGGAGGGTCAGGGTTACATCATGTGTAGATGAGGAGGGTCAGGGTTATATCATGTGTAGATGAGGAGGGTTAGGGTCATATCATGTGTAGATGAGGAGGGTCAGGGTTATATCATGTGTAGATGAGGAGGGTCAGGGTTATATCATGTTAGGGTTATATCATGTGTAGATGAGGAGGGTTAGGGTCATATCATGTGTAGATGAGGAGGGTCAGGGTTATATCAATGTGTAGATGAGGAGGGTCAGGGTTATATCAATGTGTAGATGAGGAGGGTTATGGAAATATCATGTGTAGATGAGGAGGGTCAGGGTTATATCATGTGTAGATGAGGAGGGTTAGGGTTGTATCATGTGTAGATGAGGAGGGTCAGGGTTATATCATGTGTAGATGAGGAGGGTCAGGGTTATATCAATATGTATTGTAGGAGGGTTGGGGTTATATCATGTGTAGATGAGGAGGGTTAGGGTAATATCATGTGTAGATGAGGAGGGTTAGGGTTATATCATGTGTAGATGAGGAGGGTTAGGGTTATATCATGTGTAGATGAGGATGGTCAGGGTTATATCATGTGTAGACGAGGAGGGTTAGGGTTATATCATGTGTAGATGAGGAGGGTCAGGGTTATATCATGTTTATATGAGGAGGGTTAGGGAAATATTATGTGTAGATGAGGATGGTTATGGAAATATCATGTGTAGATGAGGAGGGTTAGAGTTATATCATGTGTAGATGAGGAGGGTCAGGGTATATCATGTGTAGATGGGGAGGGTCAGGGTTATATCATGTGTAGATGAGGAGGGTCAGGGTCATATCATGTGTATATGAGGAGGGTCAGGGTTATATCATGTGTAGATGAGGAGGGTCAGGGTTATATCATGTGTAGATGAGGAGGGTCAGGGTATATCATGTGTAGATGAGGAGGGTCAGGGTTATATCATGTGTAGATGAGGAGGGTCAGGGTTATATCATGTGTAGATGAGGAGGGTCAGGGTTATATCATGTGTAGATGAGGAGGGTTAGGGTTATATCAATGTGTATTGTAGGAGGGTTGGGGTTATATCATGTGTAGACGAGGAGGGTCAGGGTCATATCATGTGTAGATGAGGAGGGTCAGGGTTATATCAATGTGTATTGTAGGAGGGTTGGGGTTATATCATGTGTAGATGAGGAGGGTCAGGGTTATATCAATGTGTATTGTAGGAGGGTTGGGGTTATATCATGTGTAGACGAGGAGGGTCAGGGTTATATCATGTGTAGATGAGGAGGGTCAGGGTTATATCATGTGTAGATGAGGAGGGTCAGGGTTATATCATGTGTAGATGAGTAGGGTCAGGGTTATATCATGTGTAGACAAGGAGGGTTAGGGTTATATCATGTGTAGATGAGGAGGGTCAGGGTTATATCATGTGTAGATGAGGAGGGTCAGGGTTATATCATGTGTATTGTAGGAGGGTTGGGGTTATATCATGTGTTGATGAGGAGGGTTATGGTTATATCATGTGTAGATGAGGAGGGTCAGGGTTATATCATGTGTAGATGAGGAGGGTTATGGTTATATCATGTGTAGATGAGGAGCGTCAGGGTTATATCATGTGTAGATGAGGAGGGTCAGGGTTATATCAATGTGTAGACAAGGAGGGTTAGGGTTATATCATGTGTAGATGAGGAGGGTCAGGGTTATATCATGTGTATTGTAGGAGGGTCGGGGTTATATCATGTGTAGATGAGGAGGGTCAGGGTTATATCAATGTGTAGACAAGGAGGATTAGGGTTATATCATGTGTAGATGAGGAGGGTTAGGGTTATATCATGTGTAGATGAGGAGGGTCAGGGTTATATCATGTTTATATGAGGAGGGTTAGGGAAATATTACGTGTAGATGAGGAGTGTTAGGGTTATATCATGTGTAGATGAGGAGTGTTAGGGTTATATCATGTGTAGATGAGGAGGGTTAGGGTTATATCATGTGTAGATGAGGAGGGTCAGGGTTATATCATGTGTAGATGAGGAGGGTTAGGGAAATATCATGTGTAGATGAGGAGTGTCAGGGTTATATCATGTGTAGATGAGGAGGGTCAGGGAAATATCACGTGTAGATGAGAAGGGTCAGGGTTATATCATGTGTAGATGGGGAGGGTTAGAGTAATATCATGTGTAGATGAGGAGGGTTAGGGTTATATCATGTGTAGATGAGGAGGGTGGGGGCTATATCATGTGTAGATGATGAGGGTCAGGGTTATATCATGTGTAGATGAGAAGGGTCAGGGTTATATTATTACAGAGGAGTAACCTCTTGATGCAATTAAAGCCTTTTAATTCTGGGAAAACTCCAGGGCTCGATGGAACACCAGTGGAGGTAGACCAAACTCCAGGGCTGGATGGAACACCAGTGGAGGTAGACCAAACTCCAGGGCTGGATGGAACACCAGTGGATTTAGACCAAACTCCAGGGCTGGATGGAACACCAGTGGAGGTAGACCAAACTCCAGGGCTGGATGGAACACCAGTGGAGGTAGACCCAAACTCCAGGGCTGGATGGAACACCAGTGGAGGTAGACCCAAACTCCAGGGCTGGATGGAACACCAGTGGAGGTATACCAAACTCCAGGGCTGGATGGAACACCAGTGGAGGTAGAACAAACTCCAGGGCTGGATGGAACACCAGTGGAGGTATACCAAACTCCAGGGCTGGATGGAACACCAGTGGAGGTAGAACAAACTCCAGGGCTCGATGGAACACCAGTGGAGGTAGACCAAACTCCAGGGCTGGATGGAACACCAGTGGAGGTAGACCCAAACTCCAGGGCTGGATGGAACACCAGTGGAGGTAGACCAAACTCCAGGGCTGGATGGAACACCAGTGGAGGTAGACCAAACTCCAGGGCTGGATGGAACACCAGTGGAGGTAGACCAAACTCCAGGGCTGGATGGAACACCAGTGGAGGTAGACCAAACTCCAGGGCTGGATGGAACACCAGTGGAGGTAGACCAAACTCCAGGGCTGGATGGAACACCAGTGGAGGTAGACCAAACTCCAGGGCTGGATGGAACACCAGTGGATGTAGACCAAACTCCAGGACTGGATGGAACACCAGTGGAGGTAGACCAAACTCCAGGGCTGGATGGAACACCAGTGGATGTAGACCAAACTCCAGGACTGGATGGAACACCAGTGGAGGTAGACCAAACTCCAGGGCTGGATGGAACACCAGTGGAGGTAGACCAAACTCCAGGGCTGGATGGAACACCAGTGGAGGTAGAACAAACTCCAGGGCTGGATGGAACACCAGTGGAGGTAGACCAAACTCCAGGGCTGGATGGAACACCAGTGGAGGTAGACCCAAACTCCAGGGCTGGATGGAACACCAGTGGAGGTAGACCAAACTCCAGGGCTGGATGGAACACCAGTGGAGGTAGACCAAACTCCAGGGCTGGATGGAACACCAGTGGAGGTAGACCAAACTCCAGGACTGGATGGAACACCAGTGGAGGTAGACCAAACTCCAGGGCTGGATGGAACACCAGTGGAGGTATACCAAACTCCAGGGCTGGATGGAACACCAGTGGAGGTAGACCAAACTCCAGGGCTGGATGGAACACCAGTAGAGGTAGACCAAACTCCAGGGCTGGATGGAACACCAGTGGAGGTAGAACAAACTCCAGGACTGGATGGAACACCAGTGGATTTAGACCAAACTCCAGGGCTGGATGGAACACCAGTGGAGGTAGACCAAACTCCAGGGCTGGATGGAACACCAGTGGAGGTAGAACAAACTCCAGGGCTGGATGGAACACCAGTGGAGGTAGACCAAACTCCAGGGCTGGATGGAACACCAGTGGAGGTAGACCAAACTCCAGGGCTGGATGGAATACCAGTGGAGGTAGACCAAACTCCAGGGCTGGATGGAACACCAGTGGAGGTAGACCAAACTCCAGGGCTGGATGGAACACCAGTGGAGGTAGACCAAACTCCAGGGCTGGATGGAACACCAGTGGAGGTAGACCAAACGCCAGGGCTGGATGGAACACCAGTGGAGGTAGACCAAACTCCAGGGCTGGATGGAACACCAGTGATTTGATTTGATTTGGAGGTCTACCCAAACTCCAGGGCTGGATGGAACACCAGTGGAGGTATACCAAACTCCAGGGCTGGATGGAACACCAGTGGAGGTAGACCAAACTCCAGGGCTGGATGGAACACCAGTGGAGGTAGACCAAACGCCAGGGCTGGATGGAACACCAGTGGAGGTAGACCAAACTCCAGGGCTGGATGGAACACCAGTGGAGGTAGACCAAACTCCAGGGCTGGATGGAACACCAGTGGAGGTAGACCAAACTCCAGGGCTGGATGGAACACCAGTGGAGGTAGACCAAACGCCAGGGCTGGATGGAACACCAGTGGAGGTAGACCAAACTCCAGGGCTGGATGGAACACCAGTGGAGGTAGACCAAACTCCAGGGCTGGATGGAACACCAGTGGAGGTAGAACAAACTCCAGGGCTGGATGGAACACCAGTGGAGGTAGAACAAACTCCAGGGCTGGATGGAACACCAGTGGAGGTAGACCAAACTCCAGGGCTGGATGGAACACCAGTGGAGGTAGACCAAACTCCAGGGCTGGATGGAACACCAGTGGAGGTAGACCAAACTCCAGGGCTGGATGGAACACCAGTGGAGGTAGACCAAACTCCAGGGCTGGATGGAGGTAGACCAAACTCCAGGGCTGGATGGAACACCAGTGGAGGTAGACCAAACTCCAGGGCTGGATGGAACACCAGTGGAGGTAGACCAAACTCCAGGGCTGGATGGAAAAACCAGTGGAGGTAGACCAAACTCCAGGGCTGGATGGAACACCAGTGGAGGTAGACCAAACTCCAGGGCTGGATGGAACACCAGTGGAGGTAGACCAAACTCCAGGGCTGGATGGAACACCAGTGGAGGTAGACCAAACTCCAGGGCTGGATGGAACACCAGTGGAGGTAGACCAAACTCCAGGGCTGGATGGAACACCAGTGGAGGTAGACCAAACTCCAGGGCTGGATGGAACACCAGTGGAGGTAGACCAAACTCCAGGGCTGGATGGAACACCAGTGGAGGTAGACCAAACTCCAGGGCTGGATGGAACACCAGTGGAGGTAGACCAAACTCCAGGGCTGGATGGAACACCAGTGGAGGTAGACCAAACTCCAGGGCTGGATGGAACACCAGTGGAGGTAGACCAAACTCCAGGGCTGGATGGAACACCAGTGGAGGTAGACCAAACTCCAGGGCTGGATGGAACACCAGTGGAGGTAGACCAAACTCCAGGGCTGGATGGAACACCAGTGGAGGTAGACCAAACTCCAGGGCTGGATGGAACACCAGTGGAGGTAGACCAAACTCCAGGGCTGGATGGAACACCAGTGGAGGTAGACCAAACTCCAGGGCTGGATGGAACACCAGTGGAGGTAGACCAAACTCCAGGGCTGGATGGAACACCAGTGGAGGTAGACCAAACTCCAGGGCTGGATGGAACACCAGTGGAGGTAGACCAAACTCCAGGGCTGGATGGAACACCAGTGGAGGTAGACCAAACTCCAGGGCTGGATGGAACACCAGTGGAGGTAGACCAAACTCCAGGGCTGGATGGAACACCAGTGGAGGTAGACCAAACTCCAGGGCTGGATGGAACACCAGTGGAGGTAGACCAAACTCCAGGGCTGGATGGAACACCAGTGGAGGTAGACCAAACTCCAGGGCTGGATGGAACACCAGTGGAGGTAGACCAAACTCCAGGGCTGGATGGAACACCAGTGGAGGTAGACCAAACTCCAGGGCTGGATGGAACACCAGTGGAGGTAGACCAAACTCCAGGGCTGGATGGAACACCAGTGGAGGTAGACCAAACTCCAGGGCTGGATGGAACACCAGTGGAGGTAGACCAAACTCCAGGGCTGGATGGAACACCAGTGGAGGTAGACCAAACTCCAGGGCTGGATGGAACACCAGTGGAGGTAGACCAAACTCCAGGGCTGGATGGAACACCAGTGGAGGTAGACCAAACTCCAGGGCTGGATGGAACACCAGTGGAGGTAGACCAAACTCCAGGGCTGGATGGAACACCAGTGGAGGTAGACCAAACTCCAGGGCTGGATGGAACACCAGTGGAGGTAGACCAAACTCCAGGGCTGGATGGAACACCAGTGGAGGTAGACCAAACTCCAGGGCTGGATGGAACACCAGTGGAGGTAGACCAAACTCCAGGGCTGGATGGAACACCAGTGGAGGTAGACCAAACTCCAGGGCTGGATGGAACACCAGTGGAGGTAAACCAAACTCCAGGGCTGGATGGAACACCAGTGGAGGTAGACCAAACTCCAGGGCTGGATGGAACACCAGTGGAGGTAGACCAAACTCCAGGGCTGGATGGAACACCAGTGGAGGTAGACCAAACTCCAGGGCTGGATGGAACACCAGTGGAGGTAGACCAAACTCCAGGGCTGGATGGAACACCAGTGGAGGTAGACCAAACTCCAGGGCTGGATGGAACACCAGTGGAGGTAGACCAAACTCCAGGGCTGGATGGAACACCAGTGGAGGTAGACCAAACTCCAGGGCTGGATGGAACACCAGTGGAGGTAGACCAAACTCCAGGGCTGGATGGAACACCAGTGGAGGTAGACCAAACTCCAGGGCTGGATGGAACACCAGTGGAGGTAGACCAAACTCCAGGGCTGGATGGAACACCAGTGGAGGTAGACCAAACTCCAGGGCTGGATGGAACACCAGTGGAGGTAGACCAAACTCCAGGGCTGGATGGAACACCAGTGGAGGTAGACCAAACTCCAGGGCTGGATGGAACACCAGTGGAGGTAGACCAAACTCCAGGGCTGGATGGAACACCAGTGGAGGTAGACCAAACTCCAGGGCTGGATGGAACACCAGTGGAGGTAGACCAAACTCCAGGGCTGGATGGAACACCAGTGGAGGTAGACCAAACTCCAGGGCTGGATGGAACACCAGTGGAGGTAGACCAAACTCCAGGGCTGGATGGAACACCAGTGGAGGTAGACCAAACTCCAGGGCTGGATGGAACACCAGTGGAGGTAGACCAAACTCCAGGGCTGGATGGAACACCAGTGGAGGTAGACCAAACTCCAGGGCTGGATGGAACACCAGTGGAGGTAGACCAAACTCCAGGGCTGGATGGAACACCAGTGGAGGTAGACCAAACTCCAGGGCTGGATGGAACACCAGTGGAGGTAGACCAAACTCCAGGGCTGGATGGAACACCAGTGGAGGTAGACCAAACTCCAGGGCTGGATGGAACACCAGTGGAGGTAGACCAAACTCCAGGGCTGGATGGAACACCAGTGGAGGTAGACCAAACTCCAGGGCTGGATGGAACACCAGTGGAGGTAGACCAAACTCCAGGGCTGGATGGAACACCAGTGGAGGTAGACCAAACTCCAGGGCTGGATGGAACACCAGTGGAGGTAGACCAAACTCCAGGGCTGGATGGAACACCAGTGGAGGTAGACCCAAACTCCAGGGCTGGATGGAACACCAGTGGAGGTAGACCAAACTCCAGGGCTGGATGGAACACCAGTGGAGGTAGACCAAACTCCAGGGCTGGATGGAACACCAGTGGAGGTAGACCAAACTCCAGGGCTGGATGGAACACCAGTGGATGTAGACCAAACTCCAGGGCTGGATGGAACACCAGTGGAGGTAGACCAAACTCCAGGGCTGGATGGAACACCAGTGGAGGTAGACCAAACTCCAGGGCTGGATGGAACACCAGTGGAGGTAGACCAAACTCCAGGGCTGGATGGAACACCAGTGGAGGTAGACCAAACTCCAGGGCTGGATGGAACACCAGTGGAGGTAGACCAAACTCCAGGGCTGGATGGAACACCAGTGGAGGTAGACCAAACTCCAGGGCTGGATGGAACACCAGTGGAGGTAGACCAAACTCCAGGGCTGGATGGAACACCAGTGGAGGTAGACCAAACTCCAGGGCTGGATGGAACACCAGTGGAGGTAGACCAAACTCCAGGGCTGGATGGAACACCAGTGGAGGTAGACCAAACTCCAGGGCTGGATGGAACACCAGTGGAGGTAGACCAAACCTTTTGTGATGTACTCAGAGGACCATTACTAGAATGTTTTACAATCATCCCAGCTCTGCAGATGTTGCTACGACGAGACAGAATCATTTGATCATTTGTTTTGGTACTGTCCATTTTTGGTAACAGGTCCAGGAAGGGCTGAAGAATTGCAACATTTACCTGGAGCAAACTCTGCAATTAGTACTGCTGGGTGATTTGAAAAGTCACAGTCAATCAATCAATAAGATAATAATCAATTTAGCAGAACACGTTATCTTTAATTTACAATCTGTAGAAACTGTGAGAATAGAAAGGTTCAGAATTTTTGTGAAACATCACAGCACAGTTGAAAAATATATTTGGCAAATATAAATAAAACATGGATGGTGTTCAGATATAGATGGGAGGGGTTGAGGGGAGCTGAAGGATGGGATTGGATGGTGTTGGGAGATGGGAGGGGTTGAGGGGAGCTGAAGGATGGGACTGGATGGTGTTGGGAGATGGGAGGGGTTGAGGGGAGCTGAAGGATGGGACTGGATGGTGTTGGGAGATAGATGGGAGGGGTTGATGGTAGCTGAAGGATGGGACTGGATGGTGTTCAGAGATAGATGGGAGGGGTTGAGGGGAGCTGAAGGATGGGATTGGATGGTGTTGGGAGATAGATGGGAGGGGTTGATGGTAGCTGAAGGATGGGACTGGATGGTGTTGGGAGATAGATGGGAGGGGTTGAGGGGAGCTGAAGGATGGGACTGGATGGTGTTGGGAGATAGATGGGAGGGGTTGAGGGGAGCTGAAGGATGGGATTGGATGGTGTTGGGAGATAGATGGGAGGGGTTGATGGTAGCTGAAGGATGGGACTGGATGGTGTTGGGAGATAGATGGGAGGGGTTGAGGGGAGCTGAAGGATGGGATTGGATGGTGTTGGGAGATAGATGGGAGGGGTTGAGGGGAGCTGAAGGATGGGACTGGATGGTGTTGGGAGATAGATGGGAGGGGTTGAGGGGAGCTGAAGGATGGGACTGAAAACAAATAAAAGATATGTCACACCCTGATCTGTTTCACCTGTCCCTGTGATTGTCTCCACCCCCTCCAGGTGTCGCTTGTTTCCCCCAGTGTATTTATCCCTGTGTTTCCTGTCTCTCTGTACCAGTGTATTTATCCCTGTGTTTCCTGTCTCTCTGTACCAGTGTATTTATCCCTGTGTTTCCTGTCTCTCTGTACCAGTGTATTTATCCCTGTGTTTCCTGTCTCTCTGTACCAGTGTATTTATCCCTGTGTTTCCTGTCTCTCTGTACCAGTGTATTTATCCCTGTGTTTCCTGTCTCTCTGTACCAGTGTTTTTATCCCTGTGTTTCCTGTCTCTCTGTACCAGTGTATTTATCCCTGTGTTTCCTGTCTCTCTGTACCAGTGTATTTATCCCTGTGTTTCCTGTCTCTCTGTACCAGTGTATTTGTCCCTGTGTTTCCTGTCTCTCTGTACCAGTGTATTTATCCCTGTGTTTCCTGTCTCTCTGTACCAGTGTATTTATCCCTGTGTTTCATGTCTCTCTGTACCAGTGTATTTATCCCTGTGTTTCCTGTCTCTCTGTACCAGTGTTTTTATCCCTGTGTTTCCTGTCTCTCTGTACCAGTGTATTTATCCCTGTGTTTCCTGTCTCTCTGTACCAGTGTATTTATCCCTGTGTTTCCTGTCTCTCTGTACCAGTGTATTTATCCCTGTGTTTCCTGTCTCTCTGTACCAGTGTATTTATCCCTGTGTTTCCTGTCTCTCTGTACCAGTGTATTTATCCCTGTGTTTCCTGTCTCTCTGTACCAGTGTATTTATCCCTGTGTTTCCTGTCTCTCTGTACCAGTGTATTTATCCCTGTGTTTCCTGTCTCTCTGTACCAGTGTATTTATCCCTGTGTTTCCTGTCTCTCTGTACCAGTGTATTTATCCCTGTGTTTCCTGTCTCTCTGTACCAGTGTATTTATCCCTGTGTTTCCTGTCTCTCTGTACCAGTGTATTTATCCCTGTGTTTCCTGTCTCTCTGTACCAGTGTATTTATCCCTGTGTTTCCTGTCTCTCTGTACCAGTGTATTTATCCCTGTGTTTCCTGTCTCTCTGTACCAGTGTATTTATCCCTGTGTTTCCTGTCTCTCTGTACCAGTGTATTTATCCCTGTGTTTCCTGTCTCTCTGTACCAGTGTATTTATCCCTGTGTTTCCTGTCTCTCTGTACCAGTGTATTTATCCCTGTGTTTCCTGTCTCTCTGTACCAGTGTATTTATCCCTGTGTTTCCTGTCTCTCTGTACCAGTTCCTCTTGTATGTTTCCAAGTCAACCAGCGTGTTTTCCCGTACTCCTGCTTCTATTCTCCTTTTCTAGTCCTCCCGGTTTTGACCCTTGCCTGTTTCTGGACTTTGTACCTGCCTGCCTGACCATTCTGCCTGCTTTGACCACCAGCCTGTCTGCCAATCTGTACCCTCCTGGACTCTGTACCCGCCTGCCTGACCATTCTGCCTGCCTTGACCACGAGCCTGTCTGCCAATCTGTACCCGCCTGCCTGACCATTCTGCCTGCCTTGACCACGAGCCTGTCTGCCACTCTGTACCTCCTGGACTCTGTACCCGCCTGCCTGACCATTCTGCCTGCCTTGACCACGAGCCTGTCTGCCACTCTGTACCTCCTGGACTCTGTACCCGCCTGCCTGACCATTCTGCCTGCCTTGACCACGAGCCTGTCTGCCACTCTGTACCTCCTGGACTCTGTACCCGCCTGCCTGACCATTCTGCCTGCCTTGACCACGAGCCTGTCTGCCACTCTGTACCTCCTGGACTCTGTACCCGCCTGCCTGACCATTCTGCCTGCCTTGACCACGAGCCTGTCTGCCACTCTGTACCTCCTGGACTCTGTACCCGCCTGCCTGACCATTCTGCCTGCTTTGACCACGAGCCTGTCTGCCACTCTGTACCCTCCTGCCTGACCATTCTGCCTGCTTTGACCACGAGCCTGTCTGCCACTCTGTACCCTCCTGCCTGACCATTCTGCCTGCTTTGACCACGAGCCTGTCTGCCACTCTGTACCCTCCTGCCTGACCATTCTGCCTGCCTTGACCACGAGCCTGTCTGCCACTCTGTACCCTCCTGCCTGACCATTCTGCCTGCCTTGACCACGAGCCTGTCTGCCACTCTGTACCCTCCTGCCTGACCATTCTGCCTGCCTTGACCACGAGCCTGTCTGCCATTCTGTACCCTCCTGGACTCTGTACCCTCCTGCCTGACCATTCTGCCTGCTTTGACCACGAGCCTGTCTGCCATTCTGTACCTCCTGGACTCTGATCTGGTTTTGACCTTTTGCCTGTCCACGACCATTCTCTTGCCTACCCCTTTAGGATTAATAAACATTGTAAGACTCCAACCATCTGCCTCCTGTGTCTGCATTTGGGTCTCGCCTTGTGCCTTGATAAGTTAATTATTATTAAATACATTGTGTCCATAAAATGTATATAGTATGCATAAGCTGGAAGTAGAAGCATAAGTGTTGTTGTCCATTAGTATACTTCAACTAGGGAAGGGGTTGAAGGGTTAAGGGAAAATAATAAAATCAAATATATTTACAAAAAATATGGGGGATTGGAAATGATGCAGACAATTACATTGATGGAAGCTAAAATCTATCTGAATATTAAATCTGCGATACCCCTTACATATTTTTAACAAATATGGTTTTAGAGGTAACATAGTTGGTTATGGCATTTTAGTCTGTAGAAACGCAACCTATTCAGCCCATATAACACGGAACACGAGTAGCTTACCGTGAATTTGGTGCCTGTATTCTTCCCATTTAAAATCATTAAAAACGTGTTTTATTTTTTAAATAAAAAAAACCAAGCATAGCGTCCCCTGCTCTCAATGAATACTTTTTTTTTTTGTCTGTCCAATGCGATCGCGAAGTAGTCGAGACTGTCGAAAAAAGGGTTTGTCTCCTGAGACCGCTTGGAAATAAATGTTAATCACCAAAGCTTTATTAAAACGTAACATTTGAGAGTAGTAGAACAGTGGGCTGTCATTCCCTTTTTATCTATGCATTGTAGACAGGCCCACATTATATTTATATTATTATTTATTTAAAAAATAAATAAAAAAAAGATTTTATTTTTTTTTATTTTTTTTTAAATTTTATTTATTTATTATTATTTTATTATTATTATTATTATTATTATTATTATTATATTCATTATATATTTTTGACACACAGAGTAAAACCCCCTCCGTGATGTGGGCTTCGTGTCCCCATGCCACTTATGAAACCTTCAGTGAATATGATGAACCACCTACTTAGAGGTGATCTGTAACCTTTAACAATGTGCTCGTTCTCCCTCCGTGTCACATGTCCCAAACCCCTCCCTTAAGACCTACGGTAACGAAGGCTGGTTCAACAGCAGTGGAGGTCTGGTTTTTTATATCCTGGCGGTTTTACGACGTCATTATATTTGTCATTTATTATTTGTTGATGTTGTAAAAAAAAAAATGTAAACAACAGGTTGCTTGTTTTTATGTTTGTTTGTTTAACAACCAAACGTATTAGAATGATTCCTCTTTCTGGTATTTTATGGTGACAACGTCCGTGGCGCACTTACAACACAACTTCTGGAGATGTGTGAATGCGATGTGATCTGTAAAATAGTTACGGCTATGTTCAAAAAACACAGGCCTATTGGGGAGCAGTGGAACAGGGAGGGGACATTCTCTCCCTATTGGGGAGCAGTGGAACGGGGAGGGGACATTCTCTCCCTATTGGGGAGCAGTGGAACGGGGAGGGGACATTCTCTCCCTTCCTATTGGGGAGCAGTGGAACAGGGAGGGGACATTCTCTCCCTTCCTATTGGGGAGCAGTGGAACAGGGAGGGGACATTCTCTCCCTTCCTATTGGGGAGCAGTGGAACGGGGAGGGGACATTCTCTCCCTTCCTATTGGGGAGCAGTGGAACGGGGAGGGGACATTCTCTCCCTTCCTATTGGGGAGCAGTGGAACGGGGAGGGGACATTCTCTCCCTTCCTATTGGGGAGCAGTGGAACAGGGAGGGGACATTCTCTCCCTTCCTATTGGGGAGCAGTGGAACGGGGAGGGGACATTCTCTCCCTTCCTATTGGGGAGCAGTGGAACGGGGAGGGGACATTCTCTCCCTTCCTATTGGGGAGCAGACATTCTCTACCTTCCTATTGGGGAGCATACATTCTCTACCTTCCTATTGGGGAGCAGACATTCTCTCCCTTCCTATTGGGGAGCAGTGGAACAGGGAGGGGACATTCTCTCCCTTCCTATTGGGGAGCAGTGGAACGGGGAGGGGACATTCTCTCCCTTCCTATTGGGGAGCAGTGGAACGGGGAGGGGACATTCTCTCCCTTCCTATTGGGGAGCAGTGGAACGGGGAGGGGACATTCTCTCCCTTCCTATTGGGGAGCAGTGGAACGGGGAGGGGACATTCTCTCCCTATTGGGGAGCAGTGGAACGGGGAGGGGACATTCTCTCCCTTCCTATTGGGGAGCAGTGGAACGGGGAGGGGACATTCTCTACCTTCCTATTGGGGAGCAGTGGAACGGGGAGGGGACATTCTCTCCCTTCCTATTGGGGAGCAGTGGAACGGGGAGGGGACATTCTCTACCTTCCTATTGGGAGCAGTGGAACGGGGAGGGGACATTCTCTCCCTTCCTATTGGGGAGCAGACATTCTCTACCTTCCTATTGGGGAGCAGACATTCTCTACCTTCCTATTGGGGAGCAGACATTCTCTACCTTCCTATTGGGGAGCAGACATTCTCTCCCTTCCTATTGGGGAGCAGACATTCTCTACCTTCCTATTGGGGAGCAGACATTCTCTCCCTTCCTATTGGGGAGCAGACATTCTCTACCTTCCTATTGGGGAGCAGACATTCTCTCCCTTCCTATTGGGGAGCAGACATTCTCTACCTTCCTATTGGGGAGCAGACATTCTCTCCCTTCCTATTGGGGAGCAGTGGAACGGGGAGGGGACATTCTCTACCTTCCTATTGGGGAGCAGTGGAACGGGGAGGGGACATTCTCTCCCTTCCTATTGGGGAGCAGTGGAACGGGGAGGGGACATTCTCTACCTTCCTATTGGGGAGCAGACATTCTCTCCCTTCCTATTGGGGAGCAGTGGAACGGGGAGGGGACATTCTCTACCTTCCTATTGGGGAGCAGTGGAACGGGGAGGGGACATTCTCTACCTTCCTATTGGGGAGCAGTGGAACGGGGAGGGGACATTCTCTCCCTTCCTATTGGGGAGCAGTGGAACGGGGAGGGGACATTCTCTACCTTCCTATTGGGGAGCAGTGGAACGGGGAGGGGACATTCTCTACCTTCCTATTGGGGAGCAGTGGAACGGGGAGGGGACATTCTCTACCTTCCTATTGGGGAGCAGTGGAACGGGGAGGGGACATTCTCTCCCTTCCTATTGGGGAGCAGTGGAACGGGGAGGGGACATTCTCTACCTTCCTATTGGGGAGCAGTGGAACGGGGAGGGGACATTCTCTCCCTTCCTATTGGGGAGCAGTGGAACGGGGAGGGGACATTCTCTCCCTTCCTATTGGGGAGCAGTGGAATGGGGAGGGGACATTCTCTCCCTTCCTATTGGGGAGCAGTGGAACGGGGAGGGGACATTCTCTCCCTTCCTATTGGGGAGCAGTGGAATGGGGAGGGGACATTCTCTCCCTTCCTATTGGGGAGCAGTGGAACGGGGAGGGGACATTCTCTCCCTTCCTATTGGGGAGCAGTGGAACGGGGAGGGGACATTCTCTCCCTTTCTGTTTATATTGGATCTTTGTCCAGCTACTTCTTGTTTCGTTTCGATTAGAATTATGAATTCTATCTTGTTTATTGACAATGTTTAGCATGTCCATGCTCAGCCATAATGTAATTTACAGTTGGCCTAGCCCCTATATTAGTGTGAATGCCACGTCGACCCACATATTTCCATATTGAAGCTAAGCAATTGCTTAGAACAAAGTGGACTGCTAATGGGTTCAAGAAAATGTATTTAGCAATGATAGGTTTACATTTTGTTATTTCATTTCTGTAAAGCCATTTAACAAACTATAACGGACTAACATTGGAATTGGAGTAGATTCCAAGGCGATACATAAATACACAACTTGAAGCTACCACATATTTCGTCATGGTGCACGTTCTGATTGGTCAGTGAGGGGCCTCGACACACCCACAACGTGTTTATTCGTCAAAACCAAGCCCTTTCTCGCCAACGCCAGCAAGTGGGCTGATAATTATATATATAATACACCCCTGAACCTATAGCGCTACTGCCTGCACTTATATTTACCAGGTGAGATTGATCAGGTTAGGTTGACCAGGTTAGATTGATGAGGTTAGGTTGACCAGGTGAGATTGATCAGGTTAGATTGACCAGGTTAGGTTGACCAGGTTAGATTGATGAGGTTAGGTTGACCAGGTTAGATTGATGAGGTTAGGTTGACCAGGTGAGATTGATCAGGTTAGGCGGACCAGGTTAGATTGATGAGGTTAGGTGGACCAGGTTAGATTGATGAGGTTAGGTTGACCAGGATCGATTGATTATGTTAGGTTGACCAGGTTAGACTTTCGATTAGAATTATGAATTGATGAGGTTATGTTGACCAGGTTAGATTGACCTGGTTAGGTTGACCAGGTTAGATTGACCAGGTTAGGTTGACCAGGTTAGATTGATGAGGTTAGGTTGGCCAGGTTAGGTTGAAGAGGTTAGATTGATGAGGTTAGGTTGACCAGGTTAGATTGAAGTTAGGTGGTACAGGTTAGATTGATGAGGTTAGGTGGACCAGGTTAGATTGATGAGGTTAGGTTGACCAGGTTAGATTGATGAGGTTAGGTTGACCAGGTTAGATTGATCAGGTTAGGCTGACCAGGTTAGATTGATGAGGTTAGGTTGACCAGGTTAGATTGATGAGGTTAGATTGGCCAGGTTAGGTTGACCAGGTTAGATTGATGAGGTTAGGTTGACCAGGTTAGATTGACCAGGTTAGGTTGACCAGGTTAGATTGACCAGGTTAGGTTGACCAGGTTAGATTGACCAGGTTAGGTTGACCAGGTGAGATTGATGAGGTTAGGTTGACCAGGTTAGATTGATGAGGTTAGGTTGACCAGGATAGATTGATTATGTTAGGCAGACCAGGTTAGATTGACCAGGTTAGATTGACCAGGTTAGGTTGACCAGGTTAGATTGATGAGGTTAGATTGGCCAGGTTAGGTTGAACAGGTTAGATTGATGAGGTTAGGTTGACCAGGTTAGATTGAAGTTAGGTGGTACAGGTTAGATTGATGAGGTCAGGTGGACCAGGTTAGGTTGACCAGGTTAGATTGATGAGGTTATGTTGACCAGGTTAGATTGACCTGGTTAGGTTGACCAGGTTAGATTGACCAGTTTAGGTTGACCAGGTTAGATTGACCAGGTTAGGTTGACCAGGTGAGATTGATGAGGTCAGGTTGACCAGGTTAGATTGATGAGGTTAGGTTGACCAGGTTAGATTGATGAGGTTAGGTTGACCAGGATAGATTGATTATGTTAGGCAGACCAGGTTAGATTGACCAGGTTAGGTTGACCAGGTTAGATTGATGAGGTTAGGTGGACCAGGTTAGATTGACCCGGTTAGGTTGACCAGGTTAGATTGATGAGGTTAGGTTGACCAGGATAGATTGATTATGTTAGGCAGACCAGGTTAGATTGATAAGGTTTATGTTGACCAGGGTAGATTGATGAGGTTATGTTGACCAGGTTAGGTTGACCAGGTTAAAATAGAGCCCAGAGTGTTCTATTGAATTCTGTGATTTCAAACTTTTACAACAAAATGTTTTCCATTGTGTTCTAAACAGGAAACTAGGTTCCAGTCTGTTCATGACATCCATCTCTTTCCATCGCAGCGTCACCAAGTATATGTCCATTTCCTCCTTTGTGACTGAATGTTCCAGGTAGATCCAGGATCCAGAGTCGGGGACACTTATCTACGCATCTCTCGCCTGGGACACTTATCTACGCATCTCTCGCCTGGGACACTTATCTATGCATCTCCCAGACCCTGGAAACACTATGGAGCTGCAGGTTGTTGCATGACACGCGCACACACACACACACACACACACACACACACACACACACACACACACACACACACACACACACACACACACACACACACACACACACACACACACACACACACACAAACACAAACACAAACACAAACACAAACACAAACACAAACACAAAGACACACACACACACACACACACACACACACCCCATGCTGCATGACAAACACCATGCTGCGTCACACAAACACACACACACACAGATGCACACACACACACAGATGCACACACACACACACACACACACACACACACACACACACACACACACACACACACACACACACACACACACACACACACACACACACACACACACACACACACACACACACACACACACACACACACACACACACACACACACACCATGACTGTAACTTTAATGGGTGACAGAGTTAATGCTTCAGTTAATTCATTCAGCTGTATCCAAAGGTCTGTTTCGATCCCGGGTTTCGGCACCAAAATATAGAATAACTATCTTCAAAGTAATGACTCGGGACGTCGTGTTTGATATGAACGCGGTGTACCATTCGAGGTGCCACAAACACGGATTTTTGACTCAGATTGACGTGGAAATAACCCGGTCAAATCCGGATACCGATCACTAGAGTACATTGTTGGAATTGCTGTCAACGGAGGACATCTTGTTTGAACTTGGTGGCCTTGGAATTGAACGGTTAACGCCATTGGACGGATTTGAGGGCGGAGGATTACAAAGAGCGCGTTGTCATGCTGAAGAGACGTGCACAACTGAGTGATAGAGAAGAAACAGGACCTCAATCCTGTTCACCAGCCCGGGTGAGTGACGCTAACTCAAACAGATCACAGAGACAATCAGTAAGGCCACCAAAGTTGATTATTGAAGAAATTCTATGGAGATGTCAGTATGTGGCAGGAGTTTTGGGAGCCAGTATGAGACCCCTATTCACAACAATGATTCACTGTAATAAAGAGAAGTTTTACCTACCTGAAAACATATCTCACTGGACCAGCTGCAAAGGCAGTAGCAGGACTGATGTTAACAGACGGTAACTATGATGATGCAATCGCTTTGCTCAAGAGCAGATTTGGAAGGAAAGATCTTGTGATTAGTGCTCACATGTCAAAGCTGCTGAATCTCACTCCTGTGAAGAACTCCTTTGACCTAAATGCATTGAGGCAGCTATATGATGAATGTGAAATTCGGATTTAGGAGCTTGGAATCACTGGGTGTAGTGTCAGAAACCTATGGAAGCCTACTATGCCCAATCTTACTACAGATGATTCCAGAGGACATAGCTCTTGACTATAGTCGTCAGAGGGGAGTAGATGATGAATGGAAAGTGGCTGAGATCGTCAGTTTCCTACAGAAAGAGGTTCAGAGCAGGGAGAGAGAGCGCTACAAATGACAAGATCATGCAACCAACAGAAAGAGAGCAAACCATGGAACAAGGCATGCTTCTCCAATGAAATGAAAACAAAAAGACCCAACATGCCCTCTGCTGCAGCACTGCACAGGAACAAAGTTGTCTAAACTGAACAAAACCCGGCACAGCCAGAAGAGGACTGGCCACCCCACATATGCTCTCTCTAATTCTCTCCTTTCTTTCTCTCTCTCGGAGAACCTGAGCCCTAGGACCATGCCCCAGGACTACCTGACATGATGACTCCTTGCTGTCCCCAGTCCACCTGACTGTGCTGCTGCTCCAGTTTCAACTGTTCTGCCTTATTATTATACTGACCATGCTGGTCATTTATGAACATTTGAACATCTTGGCCATGTTCTGTTATAATCTCCACCTGGCACAGCCAGAAGAGGACTGGCCACCCCACATATGCTCTCTCTAATTCTCTCTTTCTTTCTCTCTCTCGGAGAGAAAGGACCATGCCTCAGGACTACCTGACATGATGACTCCTTGCTGTCCCCAGTCCACCTGGCCGTGCTGCTGCTCCAGTTTCAACTGTTCTGCCTTATTATTATTCGACCATGCTGGTCATTTATGAACATTTGAACATCTTGGCCATGTTCTGTTATAATCTCCACCCGGCACAGCCAGAAGAGGACTGGCCACCCCACATAGCCTGGTTCCTCTCTAGGTTTCTTCCTAGGTTTTGGCCTTTCTAGGGAGTTTTTCCTAGCCACCGTGCTTCTACACCTGCATTGCTTGCTGTTTGGGGTTTTAGGCTGGGTTTCTGTACAGCACTTTGAGATATCAGCTGATGTACGAAGGGCTATATAAATACATGTGATTTGATTTGTCTATTCTGTGACAGTGCAGACCACAAATCAGAAAACTGCCCTGACCACAATATTGCTACACGCAAAGAGAAACTAAAGAAAATTGGAAGATGCTTTGTATGTTTAGGACAGAGACACAAAGCAAAATTCTGTAAAGTCAAAGATGTGTCATGTGCAACATGTGGAAGCAGACATCACATTGCGGTGTGTACCAGTAAGAGGAGTGAGGTGCAACCCGCTACTGTTTCTGTAGATGCTGTTGTTTCCTCAGTTATTCCCCATTCAGTGAAGATGAAACCAGATGGACAGAACACTGTGTTGCTACAAACGGCAAAGGCAGAAGGCCCATCGGGCAGGAAGATAGCTCGTTGCTTACTAGATGGAGGCAGTCAGAGAAGCTTCGTACATGAAAACCTTGTGAAGGGCTTGAAGCTACCAGTAATCAGACAAGAGGCACTCACTCTTCACACATTTGGCTCCTCTGCCCCAGCAACGTCCCAACGCAACACAGTGAAAGTCATCTTGGAGAATGTCTGGGACAAACAGCAGAGAATAGAGATAGAGGCAATTGAAATCCCACAAGTGTGCACAGCTGTGATGAAGGTTCCTGGTGAACAGATTCAACATGAGCTCAGTAAAACGGGACTGCACCTCACAGACTTTCCAGGAGATGACAATGATCCTGAACTCTCTGTCCTGATAGGAGCAGACTACTACTGGCAGATAGTATCAGGCAAAGTAGAGCGACTGACGGAGATGCTAGTTGCTTTAGAGAGCACCTTTGGATGGTCGGTGCAGGGACCCGTGTCCGTGTCAAGTGTCGCCGAGGCGACCTGCATGTTCATCCCACTTGATGAAGACACATTAGTCTCCGAACAACTGCATCCATTCTGGGAGCTTGAGTCTCTGGGTATTATAAGCGAGAAAACACCGAACCCAGGGGAAAACGAGGCTCTACAGAGGTTCGAGGAAACAACCATCTTCAAAGATGGGTGATACCACGTGGAGTTGCCATGGAAACGAGAAATGCCAGAACTCCCAAGACGACTATAGAATCGCCAAGAAATGGTTTGAAGGTCTGAATAAGCGTCTGAATAAAAGACGTTGTACAGCAGATCCAATGAAGTGGTAGAGGACGACTTATAACAGGATATGGCAGAGGACGTGCCCAAGGACAACGCATCAAGCGCAGACAACGTAAAATACTACTTACCTCACCATGCAGTACTCCGAGAAGATAAGGTGACAACAAAACTGAGAGTGGCGTTTGATGCCTGGTCCCCATGAAGATGGCTGTCCATCTCTCAATGACTGTCTACTCACGGGACCAAATCTGAATCCGGATCTGCTCAGCGTTCTGATAAAGTTCAGACTACATGAGATCGCATTCATGGCAGACATCAAGAAAGCTTTCCTGCAGATATCCCTAGCAGAGAGAGACAGAGATGCCGTGAGACTTCTATGGCTCACTGGCCCACCAAGGGAAGAAAATGAAGAGGAGCTACGTGTGCTGAGGATGAAAAGAGTGGTATTTGGAGCTTCCCCAAGTCCATTTTTGCTGGCAGCTACAATCAGGAAGCACCTGAAACAATATGAAACAGAACAACCAGAAGTTGTAGAGATACTGAGAGAGTCACTCTATGTAGATGACTTCATTGCAAGTTCACACAATGTTGAAGAGGCTTACCTTGTGAAAACAACTGCAAAGCGAATGCTGTCGATTGCAGGCATGGACCTCTGCAAGTGGATGACCAATTATCCTGAATTGAAAACAAAATGGGAGGAGAGTACGACAACTGACCACCCGCTGACGCTGGAAACACAAGGATTAGTGCTGAAGGTTTTAGGTTTAGTATGGAGACCGGAAACAGATGACTTTGTGTTTGATCTCAGGCCGCTACTGAGCATTCTAAGGCAAAAGGAAAACACAAAGAGAAGTGTTCTGCAGTCGTCTGCACGTATCTTCGTCACTCTTGGTTTCTTAATTTAACCCCCTTCACCATCAGGATCAAGTGCATGTTCCGGGAAATGTGGGAGAGGGGACTCAGCTGGGACGAAGAATTACCACCTGATCTGACACGAGAATGGCAACAGTGGTGTTCAGAACTACCCCAGTTACACCAGCTCACCATACCAAGGTGGTACAGAACAGACATGCGGCCACAGAATAACCACACCCTGAAACTACACGTGTTCTGTGATGCTAGTGAAAGGGCTTACAGTGCAGTAGCTTACCTGCAAGGTGAGTCACAAGACAGGGAAACAACAAGTCTAGTCGCATCCAAGTCCAGGGTAGCCCCACTTAAGAAAATGACGCTGCCACGCCTGGAGCTCACGGGAACTGTGATTGGAGCGAGACTAGCAAACAACCTGATGACCACACTGAAAATGGAAGAAAAACAGATCAAAATGTGGACAGACTCGATGATCGTCCTGCATTGGATTTGCAGCTCAGCTCAGCTCAGAAATGGAAACAGTTTGTTGCGAACAGAGTGACGGAGATCCAGTTCTTGACCAATCCAGAGTCATGGTCACATATTGAAGGGAAAACTAATCCAGCTGACCTCCCTACCAGAGGACAAACTGTTCGAAACTTGACACAGAGCGAGCTATGGTGGAATGGACCCAGAATTCTGACATCACCCAATCAGTCCGAAGAGACTGATGATAACAAGGTTCCAGAAGAGGTGAATACAAAACTCAAGTCCAGTTGCCAGATTACTGTACAACTTGCAGCAAACAGCACAGACAGCACTGAACCTGTGTTGGAGCTTGAAAGGTACAGCAAACTGAAAAGAGTGTTCAGAGTCACCGCCTGGATAAAGAGATTCATAGCCAATGCTCGTACAACCATAAAGATGCAAGGTGAACTGACTGCTGACGAACTGTTCGATGCAGAAAAGTACTGGATTACGGTAACACAACAACAGAGTTTCGGACAGGAGATCAAACTACTGAAGGCAGGAAAAAGCCTAAACAATGACTGTATAATCAGAGAACTGAAACCGTTGCTG
>NC_068424.1:83348371-83360871 GCF_023373465.1 Oncorhynchus keta
AGAGCATGCGCAGACCAGCTGGCTGGTGTGTTTCCAGACATATTCAATCAATCCTTATCCCAGTCTGCTGTTCCCACATGCTTCAAGAGGGCCACCATTGTCCCTGTTCCCAAGAAGGCTAAGGTAACTGAGCTAAACAACTACCGCCCCGTAGTACTCACTTTTGTCATCATGAAGTGCTTTGAGAGACTAGTCAAGGACCATATCACCTCCACCCTACCTGACACCCTAGACCCACTCCAATTTGCATACAGCCCAAATAGGTCCACAGACGATGCAATCTCAACCACACTGCACACTGCCCTAACCCATCTGGACAAGAGGAATACCTATGTGAGAATGGTGTTCATCGACTACAGCTCAGCATTTAACACCATAGTACCCTCCAAACTCGTCATCAAGGTCGAGACCCTGGGTCTCGACCCGCCCTGTGCAACTGGGTACTGGACTTCCTGACGGGCCGCCCCCAGGTGGTGAGGGTAGGTATCAACATCTCCATCCCGCTGATCCTCAACACTGGGGCCCCACAAGGGTGCGTTCTGAGCCCTCTCCTGTACTCCCTGTTCACGACTGCGTGGCCACGCACTCCTCCAACACAGTCATCAAGTTTGCGGTGGTAGGCTTGATTACCAACAACGACGAGACGGCCTACAGGGAGGAGGTGAGGGCCTAGGAGTGTGGTGTCAGGAAAATAACCTCACACTCAATGTCTACATAACAAAGGAGATGATTGTGGACTTCAGGAAACAGCAGAGGGAGCACCATCCTATACACATCAACGGGACAGTAGTGGAGAGGGTGGAAAGTTTTAAGTTCCTCGGCGTACACATCGCGGACAAACTGAATTGGTTTTACTCACACAGATAGCGTTGTGAAGAAGGCGCAGTAGCCTCAGGAGGCTGAAGGAATTCGGCTTGACACCAAAAGCACTCACAAACTTCTACAGATGCACAATCGAGAGCATCCTGTCGGGCTGTATCACTGCCTGGTACGGCAAATGCTCCGCCCACAACCGTAAGGCTCTCCAGAGGGTAGTGAGGTCTGCACAACGCATCACCAGGGGCAAACTACCTGCCCTCCAGGACACCTACACCACCCGATGTTACAGGAAGGCCATAAAGATCATCAAGGACATCAACCACCCGAGCCACTGCCTGTTCACCCCGCTATCATCCAGAAGGCGAGGTCAGTACAGGTGCATCAAAGCTGGGACCGAGAGACTGAAAAACAGCTTCTATCTCAAGGCCATCAGACTGTTAAACAGCCACCACTAACATTGAGTGGCTGCTGCCAACACACTGACTCAACTCCAGCCACTTTAATAATGGGAATTGATGGGAATTGATGAAAATTGATGTAAAATATATCAGTAGCCACTTTAAACAATGCTACTTAATATAATGTTTCCATACCCTACATTACTCATCTCATATGTATATACTGTACCCTATACCATCTACTGCACATATGTCAGAGTCAAGGCCCGCGGGCCACATCCGGCCCGCGAGAAGGTTTTTTACGGCCCCTGGGATGATCTTGATTTATTATTAGAACCGGCCCGCAGACCGCAGCAAGCCGGCAGCCCGCAGATCTTTTACACGCACCAATACTACATTTCCCACAATGCAACGGTGACGCACCGAGCAGTAGGCTGCTTCATTTCAATATTTATTGGCACAGCAGTTGTCAGCATCACAGTAAAATTAACTTTCAGATACCCATCAAAAATGGCAAAACGGAAGGTGGACACTGAGAACCGGGGTTTCAAACAAGGTGGGAGTCGGAGTATTTGTTCACGGAGGTAGCTGGAAAACCTGTGTGTCTTCTGTGTGGAGAAAGTGTGGCGGTACTGAAAGAGTATAATCTGAGACGACATTATGAAACGAAACACGCGGACAAAAACAAGAATATGGACATGGAACAAAGGCTACAAAAGGCAGAGGAATTAAAACGAGGCCTCAAATCTCGACAGGCTCTGTTCAAAAAAGCCAAATCACAAGGCCAGGCTGCTGTCAAGGCCAGTTTTATTTTGGCAGAAGAGATCGCTAAATCAGCCCGGCCATTTACGGAGGGGATTTCATCAAAAACTGCATGATTAAAGTTTGTGACGAAGTTTGCCCAGAAAAAAGGCAACTCTTTTTAAATGTGAGTCTGAGCAGAAACACCATTGCCGAGAGAGTAGACCAGTTGTCCATCAATCTAAAAGAGCAGCTTGTGAAAAAGGGAAAAGATTTCATTGCATATTCCTTGGCTGTGGATGAGAGCACCGACATTTCTGACATTGCCCAGTTGTCAATTTTCATCCGCGGAGTGGACTCCAGCCTAAGCGTGACAGAGGAGTTTTTGGCTTTACGTCCTATGCATGGCACAACTACGGGGCATGATTTGTATGAAGAGGTGTCAAGATGTGTAAATGAGATGGAGCTGCCTTGGGAAAAACTTGTGGGTTTGACAACCGACGGAGCACCTGCGATGTGTGGACACAGGAGCGGACTGGTGGCGAAGATACGGGAAAAGATGCAAGAGGAAAACGCGACAGGTGAGCTGACAGCTTATCATTGTATCATACACCAGGAAGCGTTGTGCGGTAAAGCCTTGAAAATGGAGCATGCAATGAGCATCATCACGCGCACAGTTAACTTTATCAGAGCCAAAGGTTTGAATCACCGCCAGTTCAAGGCATTTCTGACGGAGTTAGAAACGGAGCATGGTGATTTGCCTTATCACACAGAGGTGCGATGGCTAAGCCAGGGAAAGGTGCTTCAAAGATGTTTCGAGCTTCGTGAGGAGATTTGTCTGTTCTTGGACAGCAAAGGGAAAGACACAACACAACTCCGAGACGAAATGTTTCTGTGTGAAATGGCTTTTCTGTGTGACATTACGAGTCATCTGAATGCAATGAACTTGCAGCTGCAGGGTCGGGATCGTGTCATCTCTGATATGTACAGTACAGTGAAGGCATTTAAAACCAAACTGACTCTGTGGGAGACGCAGATGCGGAAAGAAAATTTGAGCCACTTTCCCAGCTGCCAGACCATGAAAGAGAAGCTCTCTACCAGTGCGTTCCCGAGCGCACAGTTGGCTGATAAAATAGGTATGCTTGCCGCTGACTTTCGACGCCGATTTGCTGACTTTGAAGCACAAAAAAGCAGGTTGGAACTGCTCGGTAACCCATTTGCTGTTGACGTGGAAAGCTCACCACCAAACCTCCAAATGGAGTTGATTGACCTCCAATGCAATGATGCACTGAGGGCAAAATATGCGGCAGTGGGTGCTGCGGAGTTCGCCCGTTTCCTCCCCGACACAATGCCCCAGCTGCGCATCCAGGCTGCTCAAACGTTGTCTATGTTTGGCAGCACATACCTGTGTGAACAACTGTTTTCTTTGATGAACTTGAACAAAACATCACACAGAAGTCGACTTACTGCTGAACACCTCCACTCAATTCTGAGGATTTCCTCAGCTCAGAGCCTTACCCCGAACATTGATGAACTTGTGGAAAAGATGGGACACCACCAAGTATCACCCTCAACCTCAAACAAGTGAACATTACTGTGCAATCACATATTTAGAGTTTTTACTCAGTTCAAGTTTAAAAGTTAAAGTTTAATATTTGTTTTCACTGCATGTTACTTCTCCTTAAACAAAGTGTTGTTTTTGATTAATAGATTTTTGCACTTTATTTTATTGTATTTCAATCCAATTATATTTTAAAAATATTTCAGTTGAGTGGATGATAGAAAATTGCTATTATTGTTTTTTTCTTTGAAGTAAATTTAGCCCACTTTTGCTAAAATAGAAAATATAGGCTACTGATGGTGCCTTGAATACCGGTTTCTTTCATTTAATGTTCATGTTATGGGGATTTTTATATAAAGGAAATTTGTCTTTTGTGTCTGTTGAAAATTAAAGATTACTGACAGAGCCATAAGAAAATATTGCTTTATTTATCTGATCATATTGGAATATATTTGTTAGGTTTTCAGTAGGTTCAATTAGGTTCACTAGACTATATGCGTCATTTAAAAATTTTTCAATGAACATTCGAACAGTCCGGCCCTCGGCTTGTAGCTAAATTTTTATTTGGCCCTCCGTCCATTTGACTTTGACACCCCTGATCTACAGCATCTTTATGTAATACATGTATCACTAGCCACTTTTTATGGACCCAGAAATACTGACAAAAATCTTGAAAAAACAGAAAGTATTCAGACCCCTTGACTTTTTCCACATTTTGTTACGTTACAGCCTTATTCTAAAATGTATTAAATAAATAAAAAACCTTAGCAATCTACACACAATATCCCATAATGACAAAACAAACACAGGTTTACATAATTGTTTGCAAAAAAATAATATAAAAAAAAATAACAGAAATATCCTCTTTACAAATGACTTATTTACTTTTTTATACAAATAACACAATCTGAAATACCTTTACATCAGAAATATCTTAGTTATATAAGTATTCAGACCATTTCCTATGAGACTCTAAATTGAGCTCAGGTGCATCCTGTTTCCATTGATCATCCTTCATTACATTTACATTTACATTTAAGTCATTTAGCAGACGCTCTTATCCAGAGCGACTTACAAATTGGTGCATTCACCTTATGACATCCAGTGGAACAGTCACTTTACAATAGTGCATCTAAATCTTAAAGGGGGGGTGAGAAGGATTACTTATCCTATCCTAGGTATTCCTTAAAGAGGTGGGGGTTTCAGGTGTCTCCGGAAGGTGGTGATTGACTCCGCTGTCCTGGCGTCGTGAGGGAGTTTGTTCCACCATTGGGGGCCAGAGCAGCGAACAGTTTTGACTGGGCTGAGCGGGAACTGTACTTCCTCAGTGGTAGGGAGGCGAGCAGGCCAGAGGTGGATGAACGCAGTGCCCTTGTTTGGGTGTAGGGCCTGATCAGAGCCTGGAGGTACTGAGGTGCCGTTCCCCTCACAGCTTATTCCTTAGGGGTTTAATGGTTTAATGACTTATCCTATCCTAGGTATTCCTTCATGTTTCTACAGTTTGATTGGAGTACACCTGTGATAAATTCAATTGATAGGACCTGATTGATAAAAGCACACACCTGTCTATATAAGGTCCCACATTTGTCATTGCATGTCAGAGCAAAAAACCAAGCCATGAGGTTGAAGGAATTGTCCGTAGAGCTCAGAGACAGGATTGTGTGGAGGCACAGATCTGGGGAAGGGTACCAAAACGTTTCTGCAGCATTGAAGGTCCCCAAGAACACAGTGGCCTCCATCATTCTTAAATAGAATGAATAAGTTTGGAAACCACCAAGACTCTTCCTAGAGCTGGCTGCCCGGCCAAACTGAGCAAACGGGGGAGAACGGCCTTGGTCAAAGTGACCAAAAACTCAGTGGTCACTGACAGATTTCTAGAGTTCGTCTGCAGAAATGGGAGAACATTCCAGAAGGACAACCATCTCTGCAGCACTCCACCAATCATTCCTTTATGGTAGAGTGGCCAGAAAAAAAGCCACTCTTCAGTAAAAGGCACATGACAGTCCGCTTGGAGTTTGCCAAAAGGCACCTCAGACCGTGATTAACAAGATTCTCTGGTCTGATGAAACCAAGATTGAACTCTTTGGCCTGAATGCCAACTGTCACATCTGGAGGAAACCTGGCACCATCCCTATGGTGAGGCATGGTGGTGGCACCATCCCTACGGTTAAGCATGAAGGCAGTAGCATTATGCTGTGGGGATGTTTTTCAGCAGTAGGGACTGGGAGACTCGTCAGGATTGAAGCAAACATGAACAGAGAGATCCTTGAAATTAAACCTGCTCCAAAGTGCTCAGGACCTCAGACTGGGGCGAAGGTTCACCTTCCAACAGGACAACGACCCTAATCACACAGCCAAGACAATGTAGTAGTGGCTTCGGGACAAGTCTCTAAATGTCCATGAGTGGCCCAGCCAGAGCCCGGACTTGAACCCAATCGAACATCTCTGGAGAGACCTGAAAACAGCTGTGCAGCGACGCTCCCCATCCAACCTGACAAGAGTTTGAGAGAATCTGCAGAGAATAAAGGGGAAAAACTCCCCAAATACAGTTGTGCCAAGTTTGTAGCGTCGTACCCAATAAGACTAGAGGCTGTAATCACTGCCAAAGGTGGTTCAACAAAGTAATGAGTTAAGGTGTCTGAATACTTATGGAAATGTCATATCTGTTTGCTTTTTATAAATTAGCAAACATTTTGAAAAAAACTGTTTTTGCTTTGCCATTATAGTGTATTGTGTGTAGATTAATTAATTTTAGAGTAAGGCTGTAATTTAACAACATTTGGAAGAAGTCAATGGGTCTGAATAGTTTCTGACAGCACGGCAGAATACCTGACCACTTTGACTGACCCTACACAGAGAGTACACAGCGGCAGAATACCTGACCACTGTGACTGACCCTAAACAGAGAGAACACAGTGGCAGAATACCTGACCACTGTGACTGACCCAAACTTAAGGAAAGCTTTGACTATGTACAGACTCAGGGAGAATAGCCTTGCTATTGAGAGAGGCCTCCGTAGGCAGACATGGCTCTCGAGAGAAGACAGGCTATGTGCTCACTGCCCACAAAATGAGGTGGAAACTGAGCTGCACTTCCTAACCTCCTGTCTAACGTATGACCATATTAGACACTCATATTGTATTTCCTTCAGATTACTCCTCTTCCCCTCTTCTCCTCCTCCTTCTCCATCCTCCTCTATCCTACTCCATCCTCCTCCTCCTTCTCCTCCATCCTCCATCCTCCTGCTCCTGCTCCTGCTCCTGCTCCTGCTCCTCCATTCTCCTCCTCCTCCTCCTCCTCCTCTTCCTCCTCCATCCTCCTCCTCCTCCTCTTCCTCCTCCATCCTCCCTCCTCCTCCTCTCCTCCTCTATCCTCCTCCTCCTCCATCCCCCTCCATCCTCCTCCTCTTACTCCTCTTCCTCTCTCCTCCTCCTCCTCCATCCTCCTCCTCCTCCATCCCCCTCCATCCTCCTCCTCTTACTCCTCCTCCTCCATCCTCCAGTTGTACATGTGTGGATTCACGTCACCATGGTTACCATTAGTCTAATCATCCTCACCACCTCCGCTTGTTGTGGGATGACTGGGGAGCGTGCGTCAAATGGCAGCCTGTCCTTTCCAAGACCAGAGTCCTATGGGGGCACCTCAAAAGTAATACATTTGGGACTAATCCTGACTATTGGTTTTAATCTACAGAGGTAAATTTGTTCTTAATAAACACCTGCCCCGATGCCAAGTTACCCATCTCTGTTGGCATCAGAAATGTTTGTGCACTACCCAGGGGAATAGTACGTCAATTGGGACTCGTGCTATCCGGAGGAGGGATGTCACCGATATACTGCAGTATATCACCCATGTATAAGCATCATGTACTGCAGTATATCACCCGTGTATAAACATATATTACTGCAGTATATCACCCATGTATAAACATCATGTACTGCAGTATATCACCGTGTATAAACATCATGTACTGCAGTATATTATAAACATCATGTACTGCAGTATATCACCCGTGTATAAACATATATTACTGCAGTATATCACCCGTGTATAAACTTCATGTACTGCAGTATATCACCCGTGTATAAACATCATGTACTGCAGTATATCACCCGTGTATAAACATCATGTGCTGCAGTATATTACCCGTGTATAAACATATATTACTGCAGTATATCACCCATGTATAAACATATATTACTGCAGTATATCACCCGTGTATAAACATCATGTACTGCAGTATATCACCCATGTAAAAACATCATGTACTGCAGTATATCACCGTGTATAAACATCATGTACTGCAGTATATCACTGTGTATAAACATCATGTACTGCATTATATCACCCGTGTATAAACATATATTACTGCAGTATATCACCCGTGTATAAACTTCATGTACTGCAGTATATCACCCGTGTATAAACATCATGTACTGCAGTATAGCACCCGTGTATAAACATCATGTACTGCAGTATATCACCTGTGTATAAACTTCATGTACTGCAGTATATCACTGTGTATAAACATCATGTACTGCAGTATATCACCCGTGTATAAACATCATGTACTGCAGTATATCACCCGTGTATAAACATCATGTACTGCAGTATATCACCCGTGTATAAACACCATGTACTGCAGTATATCACCCGTGTATAAACATCATGTACTGCAGTATATCACCCGTGTATAAACATATATTACTGCAGTATATCACCCGTGTATAAACTTCATGTACTGCAGTATATCACCCGTGTATAAACATCATGTACTGCAGTATATCACCCGTGTATAAACATCATGTGCTGCAGTATATTACCCGTGTATAAACATATATTACTGCAGTATATCACCCATGTATAAACATATATTACTGCAGTATATCACCCGTGTATAAACATCATGTACTGCAGTATATCACCCATGTATAAACATCATGTACTGCAGTATATCACTGTGTATAAACATCATGTACTGCAGTATATCACTGTGTATAAACATCATGTACTGCATTATATCACCCGTGTATAAACATATATTACTGCAGTATATCACCTGTGTATAAACTTCATGTACTGCAGTATATCACCCGTGTATAAACATCATGTACTGCAGTATATCACCCGTGTATAAACATCATGTACTGCAGTATATCACCCGTGTATAAACTTCATGTACTGCAGTATATCACTGTGTATAAACATCATGTACTGCAGTATATCACTGTGTATAAACATCATGTACTGCAGTATATCACCCGTGTATAAACATCATGTACTGCAGTATATCACCCGTGTATAAACTTCATGTACTGCAGTATATCACTGTGTATAAACATCATGTACTGCAGTATATCACCCATGTATAAACATATATTACTGCAGTATATCACCCGTGTATAAACATCATGTACTGCAGTATATCACCCATGTATAAACATATATTACTGCAGTATATCACCCGTGTATAAACATCATGTACTGCAGTATATCACCCGGGTATAAACATCATGTACTGCAGTATATCACCCGTGTATAAACTTCATGTACAGTTCCTGTCGGACCCTGGGAGGTAGCAGGTTGTACAATATGAACCACTGAACCCCTCCACAGTAAGACATCACAGAGCTGTGTGTGTGTGTGTGTGTGTGTGTGTGTGTGTGTGTGTGTGTGTGTGTGTGTGTGTGTGTGTGTGTGTGTGTGTGTGTGTGTGTGTGTGTGTGTGTGTGCAGTAAGGCATCACAGAGCCTACCTAGAGGGTGAGCACTGCATGGCTGACCTCAGTATATGGTCTCTCTGCAAGGTTCTGAGAGGATCTCTGATGGAGTCTATCCTCGTGGACTGAAAGAAGACATCTCGGATACATCTACCTCAGGACACATCTACCTCAGGACACATCCAGGACACATCTACCTCAGGAGACATCCAGGACACATCTACCTCAGGACACATCTACCTCAGGACACATCTACCTCAGGAGACATCCAGGACACATCTACCTCAGGACACATCTACCTCAGGACACATCCAGGACACATCTACCTCAGGACACATCTACCTCAGGAGACATCCAGGACACATCTACCTCAGGACACATCCAGGACACATCTACCTCAGGACACATCCAGCATACATCTACCTCAGGAGACAACCAGGACACCTCTACCTCAGGACACATCTACCTCAGGAGACATCCAGGACACCTCTACCTCAGGACACATCTACCTCAGGAGACATCCAGGATACATCTACCTCAGGAGACATGAGGACACATCTACCTCAGGAGACACATCTACCTCAGGACACATCCAGGACACATCTACCTCAGGACAACAACTCAGGACACATCTACCTCAGGACACATCTACCTCAGGAGAGGACACATCTACCTCAGGAGACATCCAGGACACATCTACCTCAGGACACATCTACCTCAGGACACATCTACAGGAGACTCCAGGACACATCCAGGACACATCTACCTCAGGAGACATCCAGGACACATCTACCTCAGGACACATCTACCTCAGGAGATATCCAGGATACATCTACCTCAGGACACATCCAGGACACATCTACCTCAGGACACATCCAGGACACATCTACCTCAGGACACATCTACCTCAGGAGACATCCAGGACACATCTACCTCAGGAGACATCCAGGACACATCTACCTCAGGAGACATCCAGGACACATCTACCTCAGGAGACATCCAGGACACATCTACCTCAGGAGACATCCAGGACACATCTACCTCAGGAGACATCCAGGACACATCTACCTCAGGAGACATCCAGGACACATCTACCTCAGGAGACAACCAGGACACATCTACCTCAGGAGACATCCAGGATACATCTACCTCAGGAGACACATCTACCTCAGGACACATCTACCTCAGGAGACATCCAGGACACATCTACCTCAGGAGACATCCAGGATACATCTACCTCAGGAGACAACCAGGACACATCTACCTCAGGACACATCTACCTCAGGAGACATCCAGGACACATCTACCTCAGGACACATCTACCTCAGGACACATCTACCTCAGGAGACATCCAGGACACATCTACCTCAGGAGACATCCAGGATACATCTACCTCAGGAGACATCCAGGACACATCTACCTCAGGAGACATCCAGGATACATCTACCTCAGGAGACAACCAGGACACATCTACCTCAGGACACATCTACCTCAGGAGACATCCAGGATACATCTACCTCAGGACACATCTACCTCAGGAGACATCTACCTCAGGAGACATCCAGGACACATCTACCTCAGGACACATCTACCTCAGGAGACATCCAGGACACATCTACCTCAGGACACATCTACCTCAGGACATCATCTACCTCAGGAGACAACCAGGACACATCTACCTCAGGACACATCTACCTCAGGACACATCCAGGACACATCTACCTCAGGACACATCTACCTCAGGAGACAACCAGGACACATCTACCTCAGGACACATCTACCTCGGGAGAGTCTTCTCACAAATAGTTCTGTAGCATCCGAACGGTTTGGCCGACACATTAATATGACCCCTCTATGGAAAGGTGAGACTCTCATGGACAAGTCGGTTGTCATGCTCAAGCCTCACAAGACTAGTCTGAAAAATGAATAGATGGAAGTAGTTTGGTACCTATAAAACAAAGTGGTTAAATATGGGTAAAAATATATATACACCATTTCCTTATTTTTCCTATATATCTCAGATGTAGGACAGACCCTTTAAAACAAACCTTTAATTGTATTTATTTTTTGATTGTCTGTTTTCCAAGTACGAATCTGTTATTTATTCCATTCTATGGGCTAATAGCAGTAAGGTCAAATTCAATATTCTATTAAATAATCGTTTTTAATATTCATATTCATCTCAAGCACCACTCCAACATCAACATAAGTAAAAATGCTTCCTATGTTTTGTAGTAAAAAGGATAGAGGAAGATGTGTTTCCAATGACGTCATCAGTGTGCGTCGCGATTTTAACCAATTGTCAGGAGGCATTGCCCACTAATGGGTCGATGACGTCATTGTAAACACTTCTCTTCCTCTATCCGTTTTACCTACAAAACATAGAAACACACCATTGTCACATATGTTGATATTGGAGACGATGAACATGAAATGTCCCTTTAAGTGTTGTAATAGGATATTATGGGCTTTTTAACAAGGGCCTGCATCCCAAATAGCCCCCTTCAACCCTATATAGTGCACCATTTAATTGTTTTATACCAGGGCTATGGACAAAAGTAGTGCACTAGGAAAAAAATAGGGATCCATTTGAGGACGGAGCCTAGTACTCACGTTGGGGAGCAACAGTCTGATTCTATGACTTATTCCATTTAATGTAATCTTTGTCAGGAAAAGGCTGTTACTGTTTAACCAGCATGACCCCATTATTATTAGACCAGTTTCATGCCTGTAGGCCTAAGTAAGTTAGTAAGAGAGCTGTTCGGGAGCGTTCTACACTACACACCACAGACAGCAAACAAAAAAAGGGTTATATGGGGTTAAGTGGTTTCTGGAGGCTACTCTGAAGAGGGTTAGAGTTTGTCTGTTTTCGTTTGCTGCTCGACTGATATTTGGGCACAAGTGTTCTCTTAGGATTGGGCACACTGCTGAACACTCTTGTTAGTTCCAGTGAGTTGTTGCTTCCTGCTTGGATTCAGGAAACAGACCGTGCAATCCAGATGACCATCCAACCAACAGGTTCTCCTCTCCGAGTCTCCGACAGTGAAGGAGAGATTGCTAGATGGAGCTTTAACCAAGGATGAAGAGAGATAACAGTTTGATTCCAGGACATTTAGTTACAGGTACACAGTGTTTGAGTGCTTCTCCTCCAAAGTGTTGCTCTATTTGATTACATAATACACCTTATTTGAGGTAAATGATTCCATGAAAAATCTGTTTAAAAGCAATTGTGTGACACGTAGTGTTTCTCCTCTCCTGTTTT
>NC_068424.1:83365871-83375871 GCF_023373465.1 Oncorhynchus keta
GAGGAGGAGAGGGGAGAGGTAGAGGAGGATAGGGGAAGGTAGAGGAGGAGAGGGGAGAGGTAGAGGAGGAGAGGGGAGAAGTAGAGGTGGAGAGGGGAGAGGTAGAGGAGGAGAGGGGAGAGGAGGAGAGGTAGAGGAGGAGAGGGAAGAGGGGAGAGGTAGAGGAGGAGAGGGGAGAGGTAGAGAAGGAGAGGGGAAAGGTAGAGGAGGAGAGGGGAGAGGTGGAGAGGGGAGGGGAGAGGTAGAGGAGGAGAGGGGAGAGGGGAGAGGTAGAGGAGGAGAGGGGAGAGGTAGAGGAGGAGAGGGGGAGGGGGGGGAGGTAAAGGAGGGGAGATGGGAGAGGTGGAGGAGGGTGGAGAGGTAGAGGAGGAGAGGGAGAGGTGGAGAGAGGGGTAGAGGAGGAGGAGGTAGAGGGGGAGAGGTAGAGGAGGAGAGGGGAGAGGAGGAGAGGGGAGAGGTAGAGGAGGAGAGGGGGGGAGAGGAGGAGAGGTAGAGGAGGAGATGGGAGAGGGAGGGAGGAGAGGGGAGGGGAGGAGAGGTAGAGGAGGAGAGAGGGGGAGAGGTAGAGGGAGGGGGAGAGGGAGAGGAGAGGTAGCAGAGGAGATGGGAGAGGTAGAGGAGGAGGAGGGGGAGAGGTAGAGGAGAGGGAGAGGGGAGAGGTAGAGGAGGAGAGGGGAGAGGTAGAGGAGGAGAGGGGAGAGGAGGAGAGGTAGAGGAGGAGAGGGGAGAGGTAGAGGAGAGGGGAGAGGGAGAGGAGAGGTAGCAGAGGAGATGGGAGAGGTAGAGGAGGACAGGGGAGAGGTAGAGGAGAGGGGAGAGGTAGAGGAGAGGGGTGTCCTACTGGAAAGCATACTGGATGGAACAGGTTTTCCTCTAGGATTTTGCCTGTGCTTAGCTCCAATCCGTTTCTGTTTTGTCCTGAAAAACGCCCCAGTACTTAACGATTACAAGCACACCCATAACATGATGCAGCCACCACTATGCTTGAAAATATGAGTGGTACTCTCAGTAATGTGTTGTGTTGGATTTTCCCCAAACATAACACTTTGTATTCGGGACAAAAAGTGAATTGCTTTGGATTTTTTTTTACACTGTTACTTTACTGCCTTGTTACAAACAGGATGCATGTTTTGTAATATTTGTATTCTGTACAGGCTTCCTTCTTTTCACTCTGTTAATTAGGTTAATATTGTGAAGTAACTACAATGTTGTTGATCCATCCTCAGTTTTCTCCTATCAAAGCCATTAAACTCTGTAACTTTTTTAAAGTCACCATTGACCTCATGGTAAAATCCCTGAGCAGTTTCCTTCCTCTCCGGTAACTGAGTTAGGAAGGACGCCTGTATCTTTGTAGTCACTGGGTCTATTGATACACCATCCAAAGTGTCATTAATAACTTCACCATGCTCAAAGGGATATTCAATGTCTGTTTTAAAAAATATGTATCATCTTTGCGAGGTATTGGAAAACCTTCCTGGTCTTTGTTGTTGAATCTGTTAGAAAATGTGAAGGGGGTGTGAATACCTCCTGAAACCACAGTGTATATATATATATATATATATATATATATATTATACACTATATATATACAGTGAGGGAAAAAAGTATTTGATCCCCTGCTGATTTTGTATGTTTACCCAACTGACAAAGAAATGACCAGTCTATAATTTTAATGGGTTAATTTGAACAGAGAGAGAGACAGAATAACTACAACATAATTCAGGAAAACACATGTCAAAAATTTTATAAATTAATTTGCATTTTAATGAGGGAAATAAGTATTTGACCCCCCTCTCAATCAGAAAGATTTCTGGCTCCCAGGTGTCTTTTATACAGGTAACGAGCTGAGATTAGGAGCACACTCTTAAAGGGAGTGCTCCTAATCTCAGTTTGTTACCTGTATAAAAGACACCTGTCCACAGAAGCAATCAGTCAATCATATTCCAAACTCTCCACCATGGCCAAGACCAAAGAGCTCTCCAAGGATGTCAGGGACAAGATTGTAGACCTACACAAGGCTGGAATGGGCTACAAGACCATCGCCAATCAGCTTGGTGAGAAGGTGACAACAGTTGGTGAGATTATTCGCAAATGGAAGAAACACAAAAGAACTGTCAATCTCTCTCAGCCTGGGGCTCCATGCAAGATCTCACCTCGTGGAGTTGTAATGATCATGAGAATGGTGAGGAATCAGCCCAGAACTACACAGGAGGATCTTGTCAATAATCTCAAGGCAGCTGGGGCCATAGTCACCAAGAAATCAATTGGTAACACACTACGCCGTGAAGGACTGAAACCCTGCAGCACCCGCAAGGTCCCCCTGCTCAAGAAAGCACATATACATGCCCGTCTGAAGTTTTCCAATGAACATCTGAATGATTCAGAGGACAACTGGGTGAAAGTGTTGTGGTCAGATGAGACCAAAATGGAGCTCTTTGGAGGAGGAGGAATGCTGCCTATGACCCCAAGAACACCATCCCCACCGTCAAACATGGAGGTGGAAACGTTATGCTTTGGGGGTGTTTTTCTGCTAAGGGGACAGGACAACTTCACCGCATCAAAGGGACGATGGACGGGGCCATGTACCGTCAAATCTTGGGTGAGAACCTCCTTCCCTCAGCCAGGGCATTGAGAATGGGTCGTGGATGGGTATGACAATGACAATGACCCAAAACACACGGCCAAGGCAACAAAGGAATGGCTCAAGAAGAAGCATATTAAGGTCCTGGAGTCGCCTAGCCAGACTCCAGACCCTTAATCCCATCGAAGGTTTCGGTTGCCAAACGTCAGCCTCGAAACCTTAATGACTTGGAGAAGGTCTGCAAAGAGAAGTGGGACAAAGTCCCTCCTGAGATGTGTGCAAACCTGGTGGCCAACTACAAGAAACGTCTGACCTCTGTGATTGCCAACAAGGGTTTTGCCACCAAGTACTAAGTCATGTTTTGCAGAGGGGTCAAATACTTATTTCCCCAATTAAAATGCGAATAAATTTATAACAATTTAGACATGCCTTTTTCTGGATGTTTTAGTAGTTGTTATTCTGTCTTTCTGTCACGCCCTGACCTTAGTATTCTTTGTTTTCTTTATTATGTTGGTTAGGTCAGGGTGTGACAAGGGGTGGTTTGTTGTGTTTTTATCCTGTCTAGGGTTTTTGTATGTTTATGGGGTTGTAATCTTGTCTAGGTGTTTTATATGTCTATGGTTGCCTAGATAGGTTCTCAATTAGAGGCAGCTGTTTATCGTGGTTTTTGTCCTGTCTAGGGTTTTTGTACTGTCAATGGGTTTTGTCCTGTCTAGGGTTTTTGTCCTGTCTAGGGTTTTTGTCCTATCTAGGGTTTTTGTACTGTCTAGGGTTTTTGTCCTGTCTAGGGTTTTTGTCCTGTCTAGGGTTTTTGTCCTATCTAGGGTTTTTGTCCTGTCTAGGGTTTTTGTCCTGTCTAGGGTTTTTGTCCTGTCTAGGGTTTTTGTCCTGTCTAGGGGTTTTGTCCTGTCTAGGGTTTTTGTCCTGTCTAGGGTTTTTGTCCTGTCTAGGGTTTTTGTCCTGTCTAGGGTTTTTGTACTGTCTAGGGTTTTTGTCCTGTCTAGGGTTTTTGTCCTGTCTAGGGTTTTTGTACTGTCTAGGGTTTTTGTCCTGTCTAGGGTTTTTGTCCTGTCTAGGGTTTTTGTCCTGTCTAGGGTTTTGTCCTGTCTAGGGTTTTTGTCCTGTCTAGGGGTTTTGTCCTGTCTAGGGTTTTTGTCCTGTCTAGGGGTTTGTCCTGTCTAGGGTTTTTGTCCTGTCTAGGGTTTTGTCCTGTCTAGGGTTTTTGTCCTGTCTAGGGTTTTTGTACTGTCTAGGGTTTTTGTACTGTCTAGGGTTTTTGTACTGTCTAGGGTTTTTGTACTGTTTAGGGTTTTTGTACTGTCTAGGGTTTTGTCCTGTCTAGGGTTTTTGTACTGTCTAGGGTTTTTGTACTGTCTAGGGTTTTTGTACTGTCTAGGGTTTTTGTCCTGTCTAGGGTTTTGTACTGTCTAGGGTTTTGTACTGTCTAGGGTTTTTGTACTGTTTAGGGTTTTTGTACTGTCTAGGGTTTTTGTACTGTCTAGGGTTTTTGTACTGTCTAGGGTTTTTGTACTGTCTAGGGTTTTTGTCCTGTCTAGGGTTTTGTACTGTCTAGGGTTTTTGTACTGTCTAGGGTTTTTGTACTGTTTAGGGTTTTTGTACTGTCTAGGGTTTTTGTCCTGTCTAGGGTTTTGTACTGTCTAGGGTTTTTGTCCTGTCTAGGGTTTTTGTACTGTCTAGGGTTTTTGTACTGTCTAGGGTTTTTGTCCTGTCTAGGTTTTTGTCCTGTCTAGGGGTTTTGTCCTGTCTAGGGGTTTTGTCCTGTCTCGGGGTTTTGTCCTGTCTAGGGTTTTTGTCCTGTCTAGGGTTTTTGTCCTGTCTAGGGTTTTTGTACTGTCTAGGGTTTTTGTCCTGTCTAGGGCTTTTGTATGTTTATGGGGTTCTTTACTAGTCTAGGTGTTTTGTATGTCTATGGTTGCCTAGATTGGTTCCCAATCAGGGGCAGCTGTTTATCGTTGTCTCTGATTGGGAACCATATTCAGGCAGCCATATTCCTTGGGTAATTCGTGGGGGATTGTCTATGTATGAGTTGCCTGTGTCTGCATTTTTCTCTATAAAGCTTCACGTTCGGTGTTTCGTTTTGTTTTTGTATAGTTTGTTCAGTGTTCTTCCTTCATTAAAGAAGATGTATTCCAAATCACACTGCGTCTCATCGTTATAACAAGAACGTGACACTCTCACTGTTCAAATAAACCTACCATTATAATTACAGACGGATCATGTCTTTGTCAGTGGGCAAGCGTACAAAATCAGCAGGGGATCAAATACTTTTTTTCCATTGGCTGTATGTGAAGGAAAAACTCACACCACCTTCTCATACTTTTTCCCCTCATATTATATCATATCATTTAGGAGGGGAGGGGTGGAAAAGAAGGGTGGGGGGCAATGGGGGAGACAAGTGAGGTGCTGTATATTTAAAGTGAAGGTGGTGTGAGTTTATCCGTACAGCCTGGCTGTTTATATTGTGAGGAGAAGGTGAGGAGGAGGGAGAGGTACAGGGTAGAGGGAGGTAGAGGAGGTAGAGGTAGAAGTAGAGGGAGGGAGAGGTAGAGGGTAGAGGGAGGGAGAGGTAGAGGGTAGAGGGAGGGAGAGGTAGAGGTGCTGGTCGGTGAGGTGGTGTTTATTTAAAGTGAAGCTATAGAATAGGTAGCAGTGGTGGTAGCAGCTGGCCTCTTGCCATATTTCAAATCGACCTCCAACTTTAGGAGAAGGTCACGGGCTGAGCTGCAGCTGAGCAGCAGAGAAGGTGTTTAAAACAATCTCCACAATTTGTTGGACTGAGGCTATGTGTCAAACACCACCCTATTCCCTTTTTATATGACCTACTTTCAACCAGAGCCCATGAGGCTCTGGCCACGAGTAGTGCACTATATAGGGAATAGGGTGCCACTCGGGACGGGCCTTGATAATCTCCCAGGCTTTAATGGATGACAGATCTGTTTACCAAGTGGGTTCACCTCTCATTGGCCAATAGATTTTCCTCCTAACATAATAATACAACTGGAATTGGTTTTTTGATCAATGACATCACTGGTTGTATTTTTAATAAGCAGGACAACCTTGAGTGTGGAGATGCAGGCAGCGCGCGTGTGTGTGAGGAGGCTGGTGAGAGGAGCTCTAGGAGGGAATGGCTCGTTGTAATGTCTGGAATGGAATCTATGGATCGGTATCATGACACAGCTAACGTATGGAAACCACAGGTTTGACTCCGTTCCATTTATTCCAGTCCAGCCATTACAACGAGCCCTTCCCTCCTATAGCGCCTCACACTAGCCTCCTGTGAATGAGAGAGAGCACCCTTTCATCTACCTGGGACGGTGTTACAGTGTAGTAGTAGTCGAACCCAGGGATGATACATGGAAACAGCTGGATGCAGCAGGAATGGAGTTGAACAGAGTTCTAGAGTTATATCTGCAGAGAGACTGTGTTCCATGGACTGGAGTTGAACAGAGTTCTAGAGCTATATCTGCAGAGAGACTGTGTTCCATGGCCTGTAGTTGAACAGAGTTCTAGAGTTATATCTGCAGAGAGACTGTGTTCCATGGACTGTAGTTGAACAGAGTTCTAGAGTTATATCTGCAGAGAGACTGTGTTCCATGGACTGGAGTTGAACAGAGTTATATCTGCAGAGAGACGGTGTTCCATGGACTGGAGTTGAACAGAGTTCTAGAGTTATATCTGCAGAGAGACTGTGTTCCATGGACTGGAGTTGAACAGAGTTCTAGAGTTATATCTGCAGAGAGACTGTGTTCCATGGACTGGAGTTGAACAGAGTTATATCTGCAGAGAGACTGTGTTCCATGGACTGGAGTTGAACAGAGTTATAGAGTTATATCTGCAGAGAGACTGTGTTCCATGGACTGGAGTTGAACAGAGTTATATCTGCAGAGAGACTGTGTTCCATGGACTGGAGTTGAACAGAGTTCTAGAGTTATATCTGCAGAGAGACTGTGTTCCATGGACTGGAGTTGAACAGAGTTATATCTGCAGAGAGACTGTGTTCCATGGACTGGAGTTGAACAGAGTTATAGAGTTATATCTGCAGAGAGACTGTGTTCCATGGACTGGAGTTGAACAGAGTTATAGAGTTATATCTGCAGAGAGACTGTGTTCCATGGACTGGAGTTGAACAGAGTTATAGAGTTATATCTGCAGAGAGACTGTGTTCCATGGACTGGAGTTGAACAGAGTTATAACCTCAGAGAGACTGTGTTCCATGGACTGGAGTTGAACAGAGTTATAACCTCAGAGAGACTGTGTTCCATGGACTGGAGTTGAACAGAGTTATATCTGCAAAGAGACTGTGTTCCATGGACTGGAGTTGAACAGAGTTATATCTGCAAAGAGACTGTGTTCCATGGACTGGAGTTGAACAGAGTTATATCTGCAAAGAGACTGTGTTCCATGGACTGTAGTTGAACAGAGTTATAGTTATATCTGCAGAGAGACTGTGTTCCATGGACTGGAGTTGAACAGAGTTATATCTGCAGAGAGACTGTGTTCCATGGACTGGAGTTGAACAGCGTTATAGAGTTATATCTGCAGAGAGACTGTGTTCCATGGACTGTAGTTGAACAGAGTTATAACCTCAGAGAGACTGTGTTCCATGGACTGTAGTTGAACAGGGTTATATCTGCAGAGAGACTGTGTTCCATGGACTGGAGTTGAACAGAGTTATATCTGCAGAGAGACTGTGTTCCATGGACTGGAGTTGAACAGAGTTATAACCTCAGAGAGACTGTGTTCCATGGACTGGAGTTGAACAGAGTTATAACCTCAGAGAGACTGTGTTCCATGGACTGGAGTTGAACAGAGTTATATCTGCAAAGAGACTGTGTTCCATGGACTGGAGTTGAACAGAGTTATATCTGCAAAGAGACTGTGTTCCATGGACTGGAGTTGAACAGAGTTATATCTGCAAAGAGACTGTGTTCCATGGACTGGAGTTGAACAGAGTTATAGAGTTATATCTGCAGAGAGACTGTGTTCCATGGACTGGAGTTGAACAGAGTTATATCTGCAGAGAGACTGTGTTCCATGGACTGGAGTTGAACAGCGTTATAGAGTTATATCTGCAGAGAGACTGTGTTCCATGGACTGTAGTTGAACAGAGTTATAACCTCAGAGAGACTGTGTTCCATGGACTGTAGTTGAACAGGGTTATATCTGCAGAGAGACTGTGTTCCATGGACTGGAGTTGAAGTTCAGAGTTATATCTGCAGATAGACTGTGTTCCATGGACTGCTAGTTGAACAGAGTTGTAGAGTTATATCTGCAGAGAGACTGTGTTCCATGGACTGGAGTTGAACAGAGTTCTAGAGTTATATCTGCAGAGAGACTGTGTTCCATGGACTGCAGTTGAACAGAGTTCTAGAGTCATATCTGCAGAGAGACTGTGTTCCATGGACTGGAGTTGAACAGAGTTATATCTGCAGAGAGACTGTGTTCCATGGACTCTAGTTGAACAGAGTTGTAGAGTTATATCTGCAGAGAGACTGTGTTCCATGGACTGGAGTTGAACAGAGTCATATCTGCAGAGAGACTGTGTTCCATGGACTGGAGTTGAACAGAGTTCTAGAGACTGTGTTCCATGGACTGTGTGAATCTCTGTAATCGTACCACAGCCTGGTAACAGATAGAGAAGTGGCCAAGTCTATTTCGAGTCTCAAATGACCCCCTATTCCCTATATAGTGCACTACTTTTGACCAGAGGCTTATGGGACGTAGGGTTCATTTGGGACGCAGACCCGGGGGGGCAGGGAAGAGAAGAGGGACACTAGACTCAGTACTACAAATGATAGGAGGGTTATTGCTGTTGGTCCCTCTGGTCCGTTTTTGGGGGGTGGTCACACACACACACACACACACACACACACACACACACACACACACACACACACACACACACACACACTGGGGGTCAGTAATGGTTGAATAGATGGGAGTAGACAAGGCCTGGGACTCAACCAGCCTCAAAGCAACACTCCGGCTGCATCCCAAATGGTACCCTAATTCCCTTCAAAGTGCACTACTTTTGACCAAGGCCTATAGGGATCTGGTCAAAAAGTAGAGCACTATGCAGGGAATAGGGTGCCAATTGGGGATGCAGTATCTCCAGTCTGGATGTTAGACTCAGATAAACACTGTGGTCACTGCTGTTAGGGCTGCTAATGTAGGGCGGTACAAACCCCGAAGCCCCCGAAGTGACTTTTATCAAAACAGTTTATTGTCTTCTCAGGAATTCAGCCTCCTCTGCGTTGTTCTCCAACGCCCATTCTCTGGGGAGCAGAGTTTCTGCTGTGATTGACTTCCTGTACGTCTGATATCTGATTGGTGGTGAACTTTACGGTAATGCTATTGGTCAACAACTCAGACGTAATAAAGGAGTGTCGGAGTCATTGTCCCTTTCTCTTTGTCCCTGACCTTTTCTCTCTCTGATCCTGTCTAGAATAATGCCTTGTAAAACACACGTATACAGTATACGCACACCTAAATACACCTGCACATTAACACACTATCAGTACATTATACTACCAGTACATTATACTACCAGTACATTATACTACCAGTACATTACACTACCAGTACATTATACTACCAGTACATTATACTACCAGTACATTATACCACCAGTACATTATACTATCAGTACATTATACCACCAGTATATTATACTATCAGTACATCATACTACCAGTACATTATATTACCAGTACATTATACTATCAGTACATCATACTACCAGTACATTATACCACCAGTACATTATACTACCAGTACATGATACTACCAGTACATTATATTACCAGTACATTATACTACCAGTACATTATATTATCAGTACATTATACTACCAGTACATTATACTACCAGTACATTATCATTATATTACCAGTACATTATACTACCAGTACATTATACTATCAGTACATCATACTACCAGTACATTATATTACCAGTACATTATATTATCAGTACATTATACTACCAGTACATTATACTACCAGTACATTATCATTATATTACCAGTACACTATACTACCAGTACATTATACTATCAGTACATCATACTACCAGTACATTATATTACCAGTACATTATATTATCAGTACATTATACTACCAGTACATTATACTATCAGTACATCATACTACCAGTACATTATATTACCAGTACATTATATTATCAGTACATTATACTACCAGTACATTATACTATCAGTACATCATACTACCAGTACATTATACTATCAGTACATCATACTACCAGTACATTATATCACCAGTACATTATACTACCAGTACATTATACTATCAGTACATTATACTACCAGTACATTATATTACCAGTACATTATACCACCAGTACATTATACTATCAGTACATCATACTACCAGTACA